>NW_027682888.1:0-372 GCF_054177405.1 Leptonychotes weddellii
AAAAAAAAAAAAAATGCAAGCTGCAGGATGCAGACATTCCCTGCCCTGAGGAAAAAGAGGTGGAGTCAAAGGATTTCATGATGGTATTGTTTGTTTACAGTAGCAAAAATTAGACCCAACTTAAATCCCAATAGTGGCAAAAGGGTAGTGTTGTGGTACATTTTCACAATGGAATATTTGAAGCTTTTCAAAGTCTGTTTTTTTGATGAGATTTTTAGTGGTTTAATAACAAAGTTGGATGTTGCTTGAATCAATGAAGAGGGAAAATACTCGTGATGTAATATTAAATTAAAAAAAAGACACAAACTACTCTCCCCCCCCCCCAAGTTTAAGGTCATCCAAATAGTTACATAATTATTGAAAAAAGGAAAC
>NW_027682889.1:0-372 GCF_054177405.1 Leptonychotes weddellii
AATCCAGGTCTCCTACTCCTCTGCCATCTTGCTCCGCCCCCTACCACCATATCTTTACTTCAAGCTCCTGTAAATGGTAAGAACTACAGTGTCTCTAAAGTAATGTCTAAAAATGAAGAACACTTTATTTATTTTTATTTATTTGACACAGAGAGAGACAGCGAGAGAGGGATCACAAGCAGGGGGAGTAGGAGAGGGAGAAGCAGGCTTCCTGCTGAGCAGGGAGCCAGATGCAGGGCTCGATCCCAGGACCCCGAGATAATGACCTGAGCTGAAGGCAGATGCTTAACAGTTGACCCACCCAGGTGCCCCAACACTTTATTATTTTGATTAAGTGTCAGCAAAATTGTGTTTGAGCCACAATCTATCTAT
>NW_027682890.1:0-372 GCF_054177405.1 Leptonychotes weddellii
GACAACACTCTCATATTGTTATGGATATTTAAAGTATTTTAAATAGCTCTTGATTTTCATTTTTGTTTTTAGAGAGGGAGGAAGGGTAAGGGGCAGAGGAAGAGGGAGAGAGAGAATTTTAAGCAGGCTTCATACACAGCATGAAGTCCAATGTGGGGCTTGATCTCACAACCCTGAGATCATGACTTGAGCCAGAGTCAGACGCTTAACCAACTGAATTACCCAGGAGCCCCAATAGCTCTTGATCTTCATTGCAATCAGGAACACTGTGGAGATTGGTAGATTTAAACATTCTTTTTACTTATATAACACAGAAGATTTTCCTCATGTCCTCTTCTTCTATACATAACAAAACTTGATGTGTCCACAAGC
>NW_027682891.1:0-372 GCF_054177405.1 Leptonychotes weddellii
CTGATACGTAGTCATTGGCAGAAGAGCTTTTGAGAGGAAGCCAACACATGGTGAGGACCCAGCAGCTCCTGTGGAGGGCGGGACAGTGGGGTCTCTGCGCGTGAGCACAGCAGGGCTGGGATCACGCTTGGCAGGAGAGGGGGTGCTGGGCAATGCGCCCGGGTGCTGGCTCCCTGGCTCTGAGGGAGTGGCTGTGGCTACCAGGCCCTGGATGGACAATGAGCGCCTAGGGGGTGGCCAGACAGTGCAGGGTGGGATGTGGGGGAGCCCGAGCAAAGCTGAAGAGGGCACAGGGATCAAGGGAGGTGGCTGGCTCCGGCTCAGAGCAGGCGAGGCAGAGCGTAGCCCAGGAGTTAGAGGGGAGGGGCCTCA
>NW_027682892.1:0-372 GCF_054177405.1 Leptonychotes weddellii
CAGATAGTTATTTTATGTCTAAACTTAAAAGAAACCAGAGTCTGACTTGTATATGGTTTTCTGGAGGCTTCATTTCTTCTATACTTTTGCTTCATTGCTGGGCAACTGATTGATCCCACTTAATGGAGTGTCTTGAAGCATAGTCTCATTTCATCACTGACTCTTGCTTCCACTTTTACCAACAGTTGGCCACTCACCTGTGGAAGTCTTTGATGAGCACGTGACCCTCTGTGTGCTTCCTGAATATCAAACTCTTTAGACTTTTTCCCACGATATTTTGTTTTTCCTACCAGCTTCTCGCTTGCTTCCCAAATAGTACCCAAGGCTTGCCATTTCCTTCTGTAATTCACCTCTGCTCAAACACCAAAGATA
>NW_027682893.1:0-372 GCF_054177405.1 Leptonychotes weddellii
GATATTGTTTGTAGAGATCCAGATCTTCTTACATCTCAGGCTGGTTTCGTGGGTGCTCAGAGTGGTCTGGTAGATATCCAGCTCAATTCCAGGGACCAGTTGAAATAGGGTCCCCTACTCCTCCGCCATCCTTCCCCCCTCTGTATTACTTTTTATTATCAATTTTTTTTTTAAATTTAGGACAGTGAAATAGAACTTCCTTTTAAAATAAATCTATTTTATTTAAGAAGAGAATTGAGTGGTTTAATGACTATACTAAATATAAATGATGTGCAAATATGAGAAAAAGTCTTTTGAAAGATATACTTGTTTCATGGATATGGCAAAAATCAGAAACCTAAGATGCAGATCACTAAGTTTGGAAAATGTAAC
>NW_027682894.1:0-372 GCF_054177405.1 Leptonychotes weddellii
AAGAACTCCGTTCAGCATTTACTGCAAGGCTAGACTAGTGGTGACGAACTCCCTCTGTTTTTGTGTGTGAAAATACTTCTCCTTCATACCTGAGGTATAACTTTGCCAGATAGATTATTCTTGGCTGGTAATTTTTTTCTTTCAACACTTTGATTCCACTCTTTCCTGACCTATAGTTCTGCTGAGAAATCTGCTCATAGCCTAACAGGAGTTTCTCTGTAGGTTACAGGCTTTTTCCCCTGGCTGCTTTTAGGATTCTCTCTTTATCTTTGATTTTTAACAGTTTTATTATAATGTGTCTTAGAGAAGGTCTTTTTGCTTTAAGATCCTAGGGTGACCTGTTAGCTTCATGAACTTGGATGTCCAAATCTC
>NW_027682895.1:0-372 GCF_054177405.1 Leptonychotes weddellii
AATGAGAGAACAAAATGCTAGCAGAGTAACAACGTCCCCAGAAAATATACTCTAAACAAATCAGAAAAGACCTGAAGCAGTGGGAAAACAAAGGGAAAGAGAGAAAAAAGAGAAAGAAAAAAAAGAAAAAGAAAAAGATAAAGATAAAAAGAAAAACAAACAAAAAAAAACAACAACAACAAAAAAAAGAACAGAATGTGATCAAATATGATCAGGCTGGTATATAGATCAGTGCCACACACTAGATTTGGGGTGTATTTTGGTCTTTTAGAAGAAAGTAACAGCCATCTTCTTGACCACGGCAGCCCTGCACAGCCCAGGACAGATTTGGAAATGCCGAGATCCTAACAGTAAAGTCTTAAATGGATAGCA
>NW_027682896.1:0-7333 GCF_054177405.1 Leptonychotes weddellii
ATGTTTATAGCATCAATGTCCACAATAGCCAAACTGTGGAAAGAGCCAAGATGTCCATCGACAGATGAATGGATAAAGAAGAGGTGGTATATATATACAATGGAATATTATGCAGCCATCAAAATGAATGAGATCTTGCCATTTGCAATGACATGGATGGAACTGGAGGGTGTTATGCTGAGCGAAATAAGTTAATCAAAAAAAGACATGTATCATATGACCTCACTGATATGAAGAATTCTTAATCGCAGGAAACAAACTGAGGGTTGCTGGAGTGGGGGTTAGGGTAGGAGGGATGGGATGGCTCGGTGATAGACACTGGGGAGGGTATGTGCTATGGTGAGCGCTGTGAACTGTGCAAGACTGTTGAATCACAGATCTGTACCTCTGAAACAATATATTATATGTTAAGAAAAAAAAAAGAAGGAAGAAGATAGCAGGAGGGGAAAATGAAGGGGGGGAAATCGGAGGGGCAGACAAACCATGAGAGACGATGGACTCTGAAAAACAAACTGAGGGTTCTAGAGGGGAAGAGGGTGGGAGAATGGGTAGCTTGGTGATGGGTATTAAAGAGGGCACGTTCTGCATGGAGCACTGGGTGTTATGCACAAACAATGAATTATGGAACACTACATCAAAAACTAATGATGTAATGTATGATGATTAACATAACAATAAAAAATTAAAAAAAAGAAAGATCTAAAAATAATTGTACTCTTTCTAACAAAATGATTATTTCTATTTTAGGGTACAAAGTCAGAATTTTTTGTACATTTTAATCTTTCTGTCCTACTTTTAACAAAGCTGTTGCCCTCTAGAGAAAGAAAATGACCTTCTTAGTGTCTCTGAAATTCACCACTTCTCCCTTTTTGTTCTCTTTAATTCCAGAGCAGAAGGAAAAAGATTAAGACAGACATATCCCTGCTGCCTTTTCCAATAAAAAAATCATTTTCCTAAAACCCTATAAGCCAGAAACCATGTATGATATTTCCTGCAGGTGTGGGTTGCTCATTTAATCTACAAGGTGTTGAATTATTGATGCTGTACTTTTTTTCTTAATTTTGTAATACTTCCTGTAAACTTGACTTCACTGTAGACTTTCACCCTGATTTCACATTTTACTTCAGCCTGTGTCGACCATTAATAATTTAACGTCCAAAGTTACATGTTATCAAACTCCTTTGGAGATTTTCAAGGCAACACTGACTGAAACGAAATTCTCTCTGTATTCCTGGATGTTTGTTATGGAAAGACACAGCTGCACTATTTATCTAAAGTGTAAGCACATAAACATAAATCAATATGGTTACCCGGCATGCACATATGTTAAAGTAGAGATGTAGTGGAAGTTCTTTTTTACCTATTGGGTTTAGTAAGTGTATTATGATAGAGGTGGCCAGAGGGGCTAGGGATAAGTCTGCTTAGGAGACCGCCATAGTTGTACAGTGCCAAGATATACACTCTCTGAAATCTAAAAGAAATTGGTTGAAGAGAATTATGTCCATGATCATCTCAAGGGATGGGTATGGCTGACAGAAATCATTGAACATTTGTGTCTCTTCCAACAGCGTGGATGGTGGGTAATGGAGGTGAGGAATTTGGGAGTGGTGGGTTTTTTTTGTTTTCTGTTTTTGCTGCAGTAGACCACAGGAAAAATATTTCCCTTTAATTTTGGAAAGGGAATTAAAATTGCCAAATTTGAGGTAGCTCAACCTGAGTTCTGCAAGTAAACATCTTAAATTATTAAAATTTCCTGTGTTGAATTTATAGATGTCAAGCTGCCACCAGTAATTCCTTTCTTCTCTTTAACATTTAGTCAAGTGGCCTTTATGTAGTTCTGAAAATAATAAGAGAATCACAAGCATCTGTGATTGTACTCCAAGTGCAGTTTGTACCACTGGAAGATTCTAATGCTAGAAAGCTAAGCTTACAGAGTTAGGGAGGCTTGTTCTCTGTGGTAAAGCCTGCTGGGTATACTCACGAATGAATTCAGCCCAGTTACAATTGCCTACAGTGCAATAATAATTTTCACCTTCTGCCCCACAGAGTATCACCAAGTACAAGGCTCAGAGTGGGGAGGAAAATGCCTTTCTATTCATTATTTCTATTAGTTGGTAATAATGTCCTTATGTTTGTATAGATTTCAGCCAGTAAAGGTCCTGTGTTATACAGTCTTTAGCAATTTGTTGAGGTCCTTACAGAAGTGGGGAGACATTGTTAGGGAACATTCTCATGGTAAGCACATGTGACTCCGTTCACCATCTTGTTCCTGGACCATGTACAATGCTGGACACAGAGTGACCACTGACTACATGATATCATTTGTTTAATGAATAAATGAATTCAGGACACTTAAAATTCCATGCCATGATTTGAATTAAATTGGTGGCATCTCACACTAGTCCCCCTTTCCACTACAAGTATGTTCTCCAGGCTGGGTCTCAGAGCCTTTCCACATAGTCCTTCTCTTTCTTTCTGTATCTCATATTTTTATTTATAAACACTTTATGAAACTTAGTTGTGTTTCCTGAATTTCCTGAAACTGGAAGGAAGCCAAACTCTCTCCAACTGCCTGCTTTCTCTCTGGGACTTCGGCTTCCTTCTCTACCCTTCCCTTCATGACACCTCCTTCATTTGAAGTGGTAATGCCTGCTTGTATCTTAAGTCCCACTCCACCCTTCCCCGCCTCCTTTTCTAGCTCTTCCTTCCTCACTAGGATGATGAAGTACCAAACATTAGTTGGCCCTAGGAGCTCCACCATGAACTTTAGGTTTCTGCGTTGTGAAGTCCTAGTGGTCTTACAAGCACTGGACTTTGAGATGTTAACAACTGCAAGATGCCTTTGAGATTCTCCTGTTAAATCTCACTGGTATTCAAATGACTAAAGTCACTCAGGGAACGAATAGCTGTAATGGACTGAAAAGTTCTCTTGACTCCCAGGCACTGCTCCTCTGTTCACCTGTCCTGCCCTTGAGAGAGGTTTAACAGACGTGGGGCAGGTAGTACAGTGCTAGCACTTGGGCATCTGTTGGACTTGCAAGCAAAACCTTAATTGCCCTGTAGGAGAAGAACTTGGGGGTCAAAGAGAGAAAGAGAAAAGAAAGGAGTGGAGGTAGGGAGAGGGAGGAGAAAGAGATGGAAAGGTTCTGTAAAAAAATGGAAGTCTGTGACTGGCTTATTTCACTTAGCATGATATCTTCAAGGTTTGTCCATGTCACACAGTAGAGGATTTTCCTCTATTTTAAGGATGAATAATATTACATTTTATGTATATACCACACTTTCTTTATCCATTCATCTGCTGATGGATACTTAGGTTGTTTCCACATCTTGGTTGTTGTGAGTAAAGCTGCAATGAACATGGGAGTATTAATATCTCTTTGAGATCCTGATTTTATTTTTTTTGGAGAAATTCCTAGAAGTGGGATTCTTGGATCATATGTTGGTTCTATTTTTGTTTTTCCAAGGAACCCATACTGTTTTCCATGGCAGCTGTGCTATTTTGCACTCCCACCAACAGTGTACAAGGGTTCTTCCAACTTCTGATTCCACTTTATGATATATCTAAAATAGTCAAACTCATAAAAGCAAAGACTAGAACTTGGTGATTCCCAAGGGCTGGGGTAAGGAGTAAATGGGTTTGTTAATCAATGCGTGTAAAATTTAGTTATGGAAGATGAATAAGTTCTAGAGATCTGATATACAACACTGTGCCTAGAGATAACAATAATATTTACTTAAACATCTGTTAAGAAAGTAGATCTTATGTTAAGGATTCTTACAAAAAACAAAAACAAAAACAAAACAAAAAAAGGAAAGAAGCCTCAAAGCACAAATGCACACATTCTCACATTGAAATTGCTAGTATTTTCCAGTTATAGATGGTGTGGTGATGTGCTAATGATGGCAAAATAATTCTCAGTCTCCCAATACTATCTCCACTGTTATTTAGAATGAACTACAAAGAAAGTCTTGGGCACTATTCCATATGATCTGTTATCTAAACCATATTTTCTTTCCTTATTGTTTTTAACTTAAAATATATATTTAGCTGGGAGATAATGGCTTCCACTAAGCTGGGATTTAGTGAAAAACATTTTTGGAACTGAATAAGATCTATGCTTTTCCTCTTTATATTTTGAGTTAATTATATATTTGAGTTCCCATTGCACAGTTGTGTGAATGTGCTCCTGAGATTTTCCAGGTGTTGAAAAGTAAAAAGTCAAAACAAAAATAAAATGACTAGAAATAAGTGTACTGTTGACACATTAGTCCTGTAGAGACAGATTCTGCTGGTTAATGCCACCTGCTTCAAACTTCATGTTCTAATACAAATAAAACAAATAATTCATTCAAAAGCAGTTTCTCAGGTTTCCATATTTTTTTTTCAATCTAGGTATCTAGCATGTATTTAAGTCTGTCATGTTCATTAATATCTTCCTTATGTTTTTAATTGTTTTTATGAGAAGAAATCATAAAAGCAACTTTAATAAATTGTGACACTATGGCAATGCCCTGTGTTTTTACAATGATATCTGTTTCTATCAGTTTCCACTCATTTATGGGTCTTATACATGAGATGATTTATCTCTGTTTCTGAGCAGATGTTACCACTTAGGGAAAAAGACATTTGTGCTTGCATAGTAAGTATACTCTGGAGACTTCAAACTATTTTAACTGGATTTAAGAATCTGGCTCTCAGACCTCAGGAGAAAACATACATTAGTCCCATTATAAATTTAAAACTTTATTGAATAAAAGATGTTGAAATTCTTACTTACTATAAGCATTTTAGATATCCATCTATCTGGGTATTAGTAATTCCAGGGTTCCTGATGACTGACATTGTTCAGTTTTTCTCCCTCATCTAGGGCCAATAAGTAGCTTTATTTTTAAAAATTTTTTGAGTGTTTCATTTTTTTCCAGCTTTATTGAGATATAATTGACATATAACATGCAAGTCTAAAATGTACAAAGTATTGATTTGATATACATATAAATTGTGAAATAATTACCACAATAATGTTAGTTAACACATCTACCACCTCACATGGCATTTCATGGGTATGTGTGTGTGTATGTGTGTGTGTGTGTGGTGAGAACTTTTAAGATATACTCTCTTAGCAACTTTCAAGTATACAATCCAATATTGTTAACTATAGTCACTGATGTATGCATTAGATCCCTGAACTTATTCATCTCATAACTGGAAGTTTGTACTTTTTGACCACCTTCACTTCTTTCCCTCACTCTCACCTCTTGCCCCTGGCAACCACCATCTACTCTGTTTCCACCCATGGTTTTGTTCTTCCACATATAACGAGATCATATAGTAATTGTCTTTCTCTGTCTGACTTATTTCATTTTGCATAATGCCCTCAAAGTTCATTTATCTTGTTGAGAATGACAGGATTTCCTTTTTTATGGGTGAATAATATCCCATTGTCTAGATATGCCATATATTCATAATCTATTTTTTTGTCAATGGGCACTTATGTGGTTTCATGACTTGACTATTGTGATTCACGCTGCAATGAACATGGGGTTGCAGATATCTCTTTCAGACGTGATTTCATTTCCTTTAAATCTATACCTAAAGTGGAATTGCTGGATCATTTGGTAATTCTATTTTTAATTTCTGAGAAGCCTCTATACTGCTTTCCATAGTGACTGTACCAATTTATATTCCTACCAACAGTGTACAAAGGTTCCCATTTCACAAAATCCACACCAGCACTTGGTATTTCTTGTCTTTATGATGATAGCCATTCTAACAGCTATGAGGTGATATCTTACTGTGGTTTTGATTTGCATTTCCCTGATGACTATTGATGCTGAAATGCTTTTTTATGTATTGTTGGCCATTTGTATATTTTCTTGGGAAAAATGTCTATTAAGATTTTTTGCCCATTTTCTGATTGGATTATTTGCTTTTTGCTATTGAGTTGTGTGTTTCTTACATATTTTGAGTTTTAACAACTTATTGGATATATGGCTTGTAAATATTTTCTCCCATTCTGTAGATTGTCTTTTCATTTATTGATTCTTTCTTTGGCTGGGAGGAAGCTTTTATATTTGAGGTAGTCCCACTTGTTGATTATTGCTTTGGTTGCTTGTGCTTTTGATATTATATCCAAAAACTTATTGCAAAGACCAATGTCAAGGAGCTTACTCATTATGTTTTTTTTAGGAGTGTTACAGTTTCAGGCCTTACATTTAAGTCTTTAAACTATTTAAAGTTAATTTTTATAAGTGGTATGAGATAGGGGCCCAGTTTCATTCTTTTGCATGTGAATATCCAGTTTTTCCAACACCATTTATCAAAGAGACTATCCTTTTCCTATTGAGTACTCTTGGTTCTTTTTCAAATATTAGTTGATCATATAAATGTGGCTTTATTTATGGGTTCTTGGTTCTTCCATTGGTCTCTGTGTCTGTTTTTTTTTGCCAGTACCATAATGTTTTGATTATTATAGCTTTATAATATACTTTGAAATCAGGAAGTGTGATGTCTCCAGCTTTGTTCTTCTTTCTCAAGATTTCTTTGACTACTCAATGTCTTTTGTGGTTCCATATAAATTTTAGGATTGTTTTTTTCTATTTTTGTGAAAAATACCATTGGAATTTTGATAGGAATTACATGAACCTAAGGCTTTGGATGATGAATATTTTAACAATATTAAATCTTCTGATTTATGAACATGGGTATCTTTCCATTTATTTATGTCTTTGATTTTTTTCATCAGTGTCTTATAGCTTTCAGTGTAAAGATCTTTCACTGCCTTGATTAAATTTATTCCTAAGTATTTTATTCTTTTGGATACTATTGTAAATGTGTTTGTTTTCTTTATTACTTTTTCAGATATTTCATTGTTAGTATCTAGAAATATAACTGATTTTTGTATGTTGATTTTATATCCTGCAACTTTACTAGAAGATAGTAGATTAATTATAACAGTTTTTGGTGGCCTCTTTAGGGTGTTCTATGCAAACAGACACAATTTTACTTCTTCCTTTTAGATTTGGATGCCTTTATTGATTTTTCCTGTCTGATTGCTCTAAGACTTCCAGCACTATGTTGAGTAGGAGTGGTGAAAATGGGCACCCTTGTTATGTTCTTGATCTTAGAGAGAAAGCTTTCAACCTTTCACTGTGAGATAATGTTAGCTATGTATTGTCATATTTAGCCTTTATTATTTTGAGGTGTTTCTTCCACACCCAATTTGTTGAGAGTTTTTATCATGAAAGATGTTGAATTTTGCCAAATGCTTTTTCTGCTTCTATTGAGATTATCATATGATTGCAATTTTTCTATTGTTGTAATGTATCACAT
>NW_027682897.1:0-372 GCF_054177405.1 Leptonychotes weddellii
AGCATTACTTTGGCTGAAAGGATGGTTCATTTTATTAATTCATGTAGATTTCATTTCATTTAATATTTAGATGTTAGATATTTGTATTTTGACACTTCAGTTTCTGTGGCTAAGGAAGAGTTAAAATAGGGTCCTTCAGCGACTTTCTCTGTCCCAGCAAAAAGCAACAACTCTTTAACGACTCAGATCACCTTTCTTTTTTTTTTTTTTTTTAAGATTTTATTTATTTATTTGACAGAGAAAGACACAGCGAGAGAGGGAACACAAGCAGGGGGAGTGGGAGAGGGAGAAGCAGACTCCCCGGCGAGCAGGGAGCCCGATGCGGGACTCGATCCAGGGACTCCAGGATCATGACCTGAGCCGAAGGCAGTC
>NW_027682898.1:0-372 GCF_054177405.1 Leptonychotes weddellii
ACACCAGATCTCAGTCGGCTCGGACTGAAGGGCGGTGTCCTTGCGATTACCTTTCACTGGCAAGAACTGGCCACATGGCGCAGAGCCCCAGAGGTGTGGGGCTGGGACTGTGGGAACATACGGACACTTGGGCGGCCTTGCTCAGCTTCATGTTTTACTGGGAGACGGTGATCCGCTCTGCTGAAATATGTAAACGTTACCCTGTCTCCCAGGCAGCCGGGCGATGCAGAGAATCATAACAGAAATCGGAGGAAGGACTGCAAGCTTGCCTTAAAGAGACAGGAGGTTACGTGCTGCGAGGAAGCCAGACAAGAAGAATGCAATTTCACACAAGCAAGAAGCTTCTCGGGATGCGGGGATGTCTTTCCTCCC
>NW_027682899.1:0-372 GCF_054177405.1 Leptonychotes weddellii
ATATTTGGTTTTCTGCTCTTTATTCCTTAGAAACTGTTGGCTTCCATAGGCCACACGAAGGCCACCTATTAAATGGTGGTGTTAGTCTAACATCTAAAACAAATTTCAAATCTGTTTAACTATGGCGTATTTGATCTAATTCTTTTATTTTAGTGCACTGATGGTTTCAAATCAAAAAAAAAAAAAGGTGCACTAAGGAAATATGGACAAAGTCTGTTCGAGTGGCCCAAAGTGAATAAACCGTGACATGCGTTACCCGTGCAGTCGCTTATTTGGGGAATATGTCTGTGGGAATGGGGCGGGGCTCTGAAAAGGGGGTGCTGCCGTGTTCTTGACTGTTTTCCCATCATGTCTGTATTGTGCCGTAAACCC
>NW_027682900.1:0-372 GCF_054177405.1 Leptonychotes weddellii
AGCAGAGAAACCAGCTGAGACAACCGGAACTTCTCACCTACAGAACTGTGAGATACTAAATTTGTGTTGTTTGAAGCAACTTAATTTGTGATAATTTGTTACAGCAGGAAGAGAAAACTAATGCACTAATAAAAGACAGACATTATTGCCCTTTATATGATACAGTATGAAACATACAACATTATGTATGAAGTATCCTTGCCACAAATGTGTAATCTGAATCAAATTAAGACTTTAGATTAATTTGTTTAACAAGAAGTATGAGGAATAGAGAAACAAGTTAAATGGCACCGCAAGGAAACAATCAAATTTGGAATGTGGGACAACTGGCTAGCAAGGACTTAATGGAGAAAATTATAAAACATTTTGAAT
>NW_027682901.1:0-372 GCF_054177405.1 Leptonychotes weddellii
GAGAGAGAGTGTGTGAGAGAAAGAGCACAAGCAGGGGGAGTGGCAGAGGGAGAGGGAGAAGCAGGCTCCCTGCTGGGCTCCATCCCAGGGACTCTGGGATTATGACATGAGCTAAAGGCAGACACTTAACCGACTGAGCCACCCAAGTGCCCTGGCCATTACTTTTTCAAATTTTTTTTGAAATACCTTTCTCTCTCCTTTTGGGATTTCGATTTCATGTATGTTGGTATCCTTGATGTTATCTCCTAAATCTTTGATCATTCTTTTCAATCTTACTTTCTCTTTCTCAAATTGGATTAGATTATTTTCGTTGATCTAGTATCAAGTTTCCCAATTTTTTTGCCATTTTAAATTTGCTGTTGTGTCCATCTA
>NW_027682902.1:0-372 GCF_054177405.1 Leptonychotes weddellii
ATGCCAACAGGATGGTTTGTTTTTTTGGGGGGGGGCACTAAATGATCCAAATATATAGAAGAATATGGAATATGGAAGAATAACCATGAAAAAAATAGAAGAATATATATATTGAATATATATAGAATGAATAAATATATATAGAATGAATGAATATATATAGAGTGAATATATATAGAAGAATATGGAAGATGGAAGAATAACTATAAAAAAAATAGAAGAATATATATATATTGAATATATATAGAATGAATGAATATATATAGAATGAATGAATATATATAGAATGAATTTATATAGAAGAATATGGAAGATGGAAGAATAACTATAAAAAATAGAAGACTATATATATTGAATATATATAGAATGAAT
>NW_027682903.1:0-372 GCF_054177405.1 Leptonychotes weddellii
TGATTAATATGTGACTTTCTTCCCACCTTTCCTCAAGACACCAAACTTCTGAGTTTAATTTCCTCATATAAAAATCATTGATTTCCTTAACATTCATCTTCATATCCACCATTATTTATTTGGACCATAAAATCTTATGACTTGAGCTGAAATTTTCCCAAGTGTAAATTATATGAATGTAAGTAGAATTTTGTTGTTGCTGTGTTTTTGGGGAACAGCTACTTACAAATAGTTATTTGCGGCATTGTGAAATATTTCAAATCATAGAAAGCAAGGGAATTTTCACATTTATATTATGAATGTACAAGGTACAAGATATATTTGATTTTTTTCCAGTGAATTATCTTTATTTCCAATAAGTAAGATATTAAA
>NW_027682904.1:0-372 GCF_054177405.1 Leptonychotes weddellii
GGTTTCAGTTTATTCATTTATTTATTCACTCAAAAGTATTTTAAAATGTCTTATGAGGGATAGGCACTGTTCTAAGCAATGAAGAATTATTTTATTTTATTTAAAGATTTTATTTATTTATTTGTCAGAGAGAGAGAGAGGATAAGTGGGGGAAGCGGCAGGCATAGGGAGAAACAGGCTCCCCACTGAGCAGGGAGCCTGATGCGGGGCTCTATCCCAGGACCCTGGGATCATGACCTGAGCCGAAGTCAGATGCTTAACTGACTGAGCCACCCAGGCATCCTTAAGCATTGAAGATTTAAAATGAATCTAATATAGTCCTATCCTTTACAAAGCTCACAGTCTAATGAAATACACAAAACAAGAAAATAC
>NW_027682905.1:0-372 GCF_054177405.1 Leptonychotes weddellii
GGGTACATGTATCCCTTCAAATTAGTATTTTTGTATTCTTTGGGTAAATACCTATTAGTATAATTGCTGGATCATACTGTAGTTTCATTCTTAACTTTTTGAGGAACCCCCATACCATTTTTTCCACAATGGCTGCACCAATATGCATTCCCACCAACAGTGCAAGAGAGTTTCCCTTTTTCCACATCCTCACCAGCACCTGTTGTTTCTTGTGTCTGTTTTCTTAACATTTATGGACACTGGAAGAGTTGGCCCACTTTATGCTAATCACAATAATAAAAATATGTCCAGTTACAAGGTTGAATTATATTGAAAGTCTTACCAGTCATTTCAAGTGTGGTGTTTTGACTAAACAATTACAATTCTTGACTA
>NW_027682906.1:0-372 GCF_054177405.1 Leptonychotes weddellii
CAGGGCTTGAACTCACGACCTTGAGATCGAGACCTGAGCTGAGATCAAGAGTTTGATACATAACCGACTGAGCCATCCAGGCACCCCTCTTTAAAGTAGCACTGAAAAAAGAAAGAAAACAAATATACAGAAAAAGAATGATGGTTATAGCTCCAAATAAGTAAATAAATATATAAAAATTGTATATATGTAAAGTATATGTATATATAATACATATATGTAAAATTATATGTAATGCATATATGTAAAAATTTACATATATATATATAAAAAATCATGTTAACATACATTCGTATACTTGTAACTCAGAATACAAGTCTTCTCATTGAGTGGTGAAAGGCCATTTGAGTTAATGAGCTGGTTTTAGACTAA
>NW_027682907.1:0-7332 GCF_054177405.1 Leptonychotes weddellii
TAAATAAAATCTTTAAAAAAAAAAAAAAAGTGAGGGAGAGTTTAAGAGATTCTCAGATAAACAGATGCCCAGAGGGTGCATCCCAAGTAGACCCACCTGACAAGAAATGCAAAAAGGAGATCTTCAGGCTGCAATCAAAGGACACTGTGTCCTTTCATAGAAAGAGAGAGACAGCACTGGTAAAGACCACATGGGTAAACATGAGAACCAGTGTTCTTAGAGTTTTGGTTTGTCACTTCTTTTTTTCCTTTTATAATTAATGACACATGCACAAAACAACAATTATATATTTCTGTTAATGGCTGCACGATATGTAAACTTGACAATAAGAGCTTAAGGGGGGAATAGAGCTGTACAGGAACAGAATTTTTGTATACTACTGAAGCTAAGTTGGTATTAATGCAAAATAAATTGCTATAGGGGCATCTGGCTGGCTCAGCTGGTAGAGTGTGTGACTCTTGATCTCAGGGTTATGAGTTCAAGCCCCACGTTGGGTGTAGAGACTACTTAAAAATTAAAAAAAAATCTTGAATAAAATAAGTGAAATAAATTTAAGTTGTTAATTGTAATCCCCAGGGCAACCACTAAGAAAATATACAGAACAGGAAATGGGAAGGGAATCAACACAGTACACTAATAAAAATCAATGAAACACAAAAGGAGGAAATAAAAAAGATGCAGGATACAGGCGTAGATATTAACAGATACAAGATATAGAAAACAAATAGAATAGCGATAGAAGTAAATCCTTACTTGTCAGTAATTTTAATGTAAATGGATTAAACACTGCAAACAAGCAAAGGTTAGCAGAATAGATTACAAACACAAGATCCAACTACGTACTGTGTGCAAGACAATCATTTTAGATCCAAAGGCACACAGAGTTGGAAGTAAAAGGTTGGGGAAAAAGAGATTCCACACAAATAACAACCAGAGAAGAGCAGAGGTTGCTATTTTAATGTCAGACAAAACAGACTTTCAGTTAAAACCTGTTAAGAGAATCAAAAAAGAACAATCTATATTGATAACAATGTCAAAATCATTAAGAAGATAAAATAATTACAAACATTGACACACCTACCAAGCCCCAAAATACATGAGGCAAAATTGACAGAACTAGTGGGAGAAACAGTTCTAACCACAGTTGGGGGCTCAAAACCCCACTTTGAATAATGAGTAGAACCACCAGAGAGGAGATCAACAAGAAAATAGGGGACCTGAGTAACTCTATAAAGTAACGAGACCTAACAGACATATACAGAACGACCTGCCCAGACAATGGCAGAACACACATCCCTCTCAGGTGCACGTGGGACACTCTCCAGGACAGATGGTATGTATGTCAGGCCACAAAATAAGCTGCAATAAATTAGAAAAGATTGAAATCATACACAACATTTCTCCAACCACAGGGGACTGAGGCTAGAAGCCAGTAACAGAAAACAAACAAAAATTCATGGATGTGTGGAAATTAAACAACATATTCTTTACCAATGGATAAAAGAAAAAAAAAATCACAAGGAAAATGAGAGAACACTTTGAAATGAACGCAGATGAAAATAAGACACACCAAAACTAATGGGATGCAGCGCGGGCAGCCCTCAGAAGGAAACTTACAGCTGGAAATGCCGACATTAACACAGGAGAAAAATCTCAGACCAATCCTCTGATTTACAGCTTAAGGAAGTAGAAAAAGCAGAGCAGACTGAACTCAATGGTAGAAGACGGAAGGAAATCATAAAGAGAGGGACAGACAGAATCGAGCTAGGGGATAGAAGAACAGAGAAAATCAACAAAATCAGAACTTGGTTCTTTGAAAGATCAACAAAACTGACGACGAAAGTGAGGCCATTACTACTGACCTTACAGAAATAATGATGTCTGTAGGGGAATATGACCAGTTGTACCCCAACAAATTAGATCACAGCGATGAGATGCACAAAATCTCAGAAACATATAAACTACCAAAACTGAATCAGGAAGAAATAGAACGTCTGAACAGAGCAATAAGAGATTGAATGTGTAGTAGGAACCTCCCAACAAAGACAAACCTTGTACCAGATGCCTTCAATGGTGAATTCTACCAAACATCAGAAGAAATTAACACCAATCCTTCCTGAACTCTTCCAAAAAATACAAGAGGAAGGAACACTTCCTAACTCATTCCATGGGACGAGCATTATGGTGACACCAAATCCCAGACAAGGACATCACAAGAAAAAGAAACAATAGACCAATATCCTTTATGAATATATATGCAAAAATCCTCAACAAAATGCTAGCAAACTGAATCCAACAGCATATTAAAAGAACTGTACATCATGACCAAGTGAAATTTATCCTGTGAATAAAAGGGTGGTTCCATATATGAAAATCAATCAATATAATGTACTGTATACATTAATAAAATGAAGGGGAAAAAAAACATGGTCAACTTAGTAGATGCACACAAAGCATTTGGCAAAATCCAAAAATCCTTCATCATAAAAACACTCTATGAACTAAGAATAGAAGAAACTTCCTCAACATGATAAAGAATATATGTAAGAAACTCACAGCTAACATCATACTGAATGGTGAAAGACTGAAAACTTTCCCCCTAAGATCAGGAACAAGACAGTGATGCCAGTTTTTGCCATTTCTATTTAACATTTTAATGAAAGTTCTAGTCAGGGCAGTTAGCCAAGAAAAAGAAATAAAACACATCAAAATTGGGAAGAAAGAGGTAAAACTATCTCTATTCATGGATGATATGATCTTATATACAGAAAATCATCAAGAATACACAAAAGAGAACTACAGTTAATAAGTGAAGTCAGCAAAATTGTAGGGTCCAAGATCAAAACACAAGAGTCTGTTATACTACCACTGAAAAATTCTAAAAGGAAATTTAATACAAAATTTCATTTACAAAGCATCAAAAATAATAGGAATAAATTTAATTGAGGAGATGAAAGACTTACGCACAAAAAGACTACAAAACATTGCTGAAAGAAATTGAAGACCTAGGGGCACCTGGGTGGCTCAACGGGTTGAGCATCTGACTCGATTTCAGCTCGGGTCATGATCTCAGGGTCGCAAAATCTAGCCCTGCATCAGGCCTTGCACTCCGCATGGAGTCGGCTTGGGATTCTCTCCCTCCTTCTCCCTCTGCCCCTCCCCCAGCTTGCACGCTCTCTCTCTCTCTAAAAAAAAAAAAGAAGAAATTTTTTTTAAAGATTTTATTTGAGAGAGACAGCGAGAGAGAGCACAAGCAGGGGGGAGGGGAAGAGGGAGAAGCAGGCTCCCCACTCAGCAGGGAGCCCCACATGGGGCTCCATCCCAGGACCCTGGGATCATGACCCAAGCTGAAGGCAGACGCTTAGCTGAATGAGCCACCCAGGAGCCCCAGGAGAAGAAATTAAAGACCTAAACAAATGGAAATATATCCCATGTTCATGGACTGGAGACATAATGAAGATGGCACTACTCCCCAAAGCAATCTACAAATTCAATGCAATCCCTCTTCAAATCCCAATGCTCTTTTTAGCAGAAATAGACACGTTGACCCTCAAATTCATATGGAATACCAAGAGACCCCAAATAACCAAAACAATATTGAACAAGTAGAACAAAGTTAGAAGATTTACACTTCCTGATTTCAAAACATATTATAAAGTTATAAGAATCAAACAATGAGGTGCTGGCATAAGGATGAACATACAGAACAAAGAAATACAATTGAGAGTCTAGAAATAAACCCACACATCTATGGTCAATCAATAAGGGTGCCAAGACAATGCAAGGGGGAAAGGAGTCTCTCTCTCTTTTTTTTTTTAAATTTATTTATTTGACAGAGAGAGAGAGCAAACGAAGTGGGGAGCAGGAAAGGGAGAAGCAGGCTCCTCGATGAGCAGGGATCCTGATGCCCGCGGGGCTCCATCCCAGGAAGCTGGGATCACAACCCAAGCTGAAGGCAGACGCTTACCTGAATGAGCCACCCAGGTTCCTGAGAGGAGTCTCTTTAACAAATGGTGCTGGGACAACTGGGATATCTACATGCAAAAGAATGAAACTGGACCCCTACCTCACACCATATAAAAAAATCAACTCAAAATGGGTGAGAGACATAAATGTAAGAGCTAAAACTATAAAACTCTTCACGAAAACATGGAAGTACATCTTCATGACCTAGAATTTGGTGACAGGTTCTTAGATATGACATCAAAAGCACAAGCAACAAAAGAAAAAATAAATGATTTAAACATCAAAATTAAAAAATTTTTTTTGCATCAAAAGACACTATCAAGGAAGTGCAAAGAAATCTGCAGAATGGGAGAAAATATTTGCAAATCATATGTCTGATGAGGGTTTAGTATCCAGAACATATAAAGAACTATTACAACTCTACAACAAGGGCGCCTGGGTGGCTCAGTCAGTTGAGCGTCTGCCTTCAGCTCAGGTCATGATCCCAGGGTCCTGGGATTGAGCCCCATGTCGGGCTCCTTGCTCAGCAGGAAGCCTGTTTCTCCCTCTCCCTCTGCTGCTCCCGCTGCTTGTGCTCTGTCAAATAAATAAAATCTTATTTAATAATTATAAAAAACTAGGGGGTTCCCGGGTGGCTCAGTCGTTGAGCGTCTGCCTTTGGCTCAGGTCATGATCCCACGTTTGTGGGATCGAGCCCCTCACTGGGCTCCATGCTCGGCAGGAGGCCTGCTTCTCCCTCTCCTGCTCCCCACTTCGTGTCCTCCTGCTTGTGTTCTTACTCTCGCTATCTCTCTGTCAAATAAATAAATAAAATCTTTAAAAATAAATAAATAAATTCGACAACTCAACAACAAAGACAACTCAATTTAAAAATGGGTAAAGGCCTTGAATAGGCATTTCTCCAAGAAAGAACTACAAACAGCCAGCAAGCACGTGAAAAGATGCTCAATATCCCTAGTCATTTTAGGAAAATGCAAATCAAAACCCCAATGAGATGTCACTTCACATCCACTAGGATGGAGGGAAAAAACAAGTGTTGAGGAGAATGGGGAGAAATTATAAGCCTCATTCATTGTTGAGGGGAATGTAAAATGGTGCGGCTGCTGTGGAACATGTTTCTTGGTTCCTCAAAAAGTTAAACACGGAATTACCACGTGATTTAGCAATTGTGTGCCTAAATATATACACAAAAGAATTGAAAAGAGGTGTTCAAACAAAAATTTGTATGTTAATGTTTATAGCAGCTCTATTCACAATACCCAAAAAGTAGAAACAACACAAATGTCCACCAATATAAGAATGGCTAAAGAAACTGTGGTATAACCATACAATGAGATGTTATTCGGCCATAAGAAGGAATGAGATTCTGACACATACTATAACATAGATGAATCATGAAAATGTTACACTAAGTGAAAGAAGCCGAACACAAAAGGTCAAATAGCGTATGAACCCATTTACAGGAAATACCAAGAATACGTAAATCCATAAAGACAAGGAGCTTGTTAGTGGTTGCCAAAGGCTGGAAGGAGAGGGTAAGGAGGAGTGACTGCTTAGTGATGGCAGGATTTCCTTGGGAAGCGATGACAATGTTTTGGAACTTGATAGAGTTGATGGTTATACACTATGAATGAGCTAAATTAAATGCCACAGAATTATACACTTTAAAATGGTGAATTTTATGTTTTGTAAGTTAAATCTGAATTAAAAAACCCCAAAACACCTGAGGCCTTTCTGACAAGTCTAACCCCAAAACTTCCACACCCCTGCAGTCTGGGGGGGTGCAGCCCCGGGCCCAGCTGGGCTCCCTCTCACTGCGGCTCCTGGCTCACAGTCTCTGAAAGGGAGAGGGAAGCGGCTGTGAGGACAGAAGTCTGTCCCTTCCAGGGGGAGCAGGAGTGGACAGCAGGTGAGGAGACAGTGCTGAGCGGCCCCAGCTGCGCACAGACCCAGGTGCGGATGCAACAGATGGTGGAGCGTGAGGCCCCCCTGCCCCGCCCCCCTGCCCCCAGCCTCACCCTGATCTTCTTGGATGTCCCCCCAGCCGGTCACCCAGCAGTCAGTCCAGTTCTGGAACTCGGAAGAGGAGGTCAGAACACAGATGGGCTGGATGTACTTATTGTAGGTGACAGAGGAGGACAGCTTCAGCAGGGCGATGTCCTTGAGTGAAGTCCCACTGAACTGGGGATATATAATAATATCCTTCACCCTGTAACGATGGTAGAAGGTCCACAGTTTCCAGGAACTTGGCCTAGAAGACAGCTCACCGATTTGAACCGTCCATTTCGAGGGATCACTGTGCCTGGCAAGGGAGGAGAGAGCAGGGAGGGATCCTTAGAGAAGGGAGGCCCCCCTGAGCACACCTGGGGCCGACTCCCTGAGGTGGGACTGCTGCGGCTGCTACTAGGGCTCATCCTGGACACCATTACAGTTCCTCTCACGGACCAAAGCCTCCAGTGTAGAAATGATAACGCCCAGAGAAGATGGACCAAAGTCCTAGACTCTGGGGATGTGGGGGTGGGGCAGCAAGGTGCCTCCCCCTGGGGCCTGATCTGGCCAGTCACTCAGCCAGCCTGTCACCCCCCACAGCCGTCCTAAAAAAACAATGAACAGATGCACAGGACCAGAGCAGGTGGAAAACTCCACCACCACCTTCGCCACAGGCCAGGCTCTGTGCCCAGCACTTCCCCACCTCCTTCCACCCCCTGGTACGCCTCCACCCGGACGTGGGATGAGGAAGGGGACGCCTGGTGCTGCCATCTGGGGAGAAAAGAAGACAGAAAACAACACGACACAAAAGTGCGTGCGAATGTTCTGAAGAACGTTCTAGAAGAAGGGGAACGAGGTTTTCCTCACGTGGCTGCAGCTGGGCCTGGGGCTCAGGAAAACACGAGGGCTGCATCCGCATCCGGACCGCGCGCAGGACCCGGACACCCCCCAGACCCCTCCCCCCCCGCCCCGTCCCCTGGTGTGGGGACCGCAGGCCCCAGACTCACTTTAGGAAGCAGTGCGCGGCCGTGAGCACCCAGCGGCGGTTCAGCAGGCTCGCTCCGCAGCGGTGGCGTTTACCCCTGCGCAGGCTGACCTGCCACGGCCAGCGCCCCAGCTCCGAGTCCTTTCCGCCCACCACGCGCGGCTCGATTTTGTGGCGGCCACAGGGCCCTGGGACGGACAGACGGACACGCGGCTGAGCGGCAGGACCCTGCCCTCCTGCGCGAAGGGAAGGGGCTCCCCTTCGGGGACAGGGAAGGGCGCGCGTCGGGGGTCGCGCCGCAGGGGGACCAGGGGACCCCGGGACCCTCCCCACGTGGTCCGCGGGCGCCCGCCCCTCCCCCCGGGGGCCCGGCAGTTACACGTGAGCAACGA
>NW_027682908.1:0-372 GCF_054177405.1 Leptonychotes weddellii
GGGAGTGCTATGGCTCCCATTTTATAGACAAGGAGCCGAGGCTGGGGGGTCGAGTTGCATAGTGCTGGTCTTGCTCTGTAGTCAAGCCACAAGGCAGGCCGACCTCAAGGCAGCACCGGGAGGCTCTCCCCCTGGCCATGGCTGGGGCCTGACTCTTCCACACAGTAAGCCCTTCAGTCGCGGTCTGGACCCCCACCCCCACCCCCACCCCCACCCCAAGGGTCGGGCTGCAGAGAGGCGGAGCTGGACCTGTGAACAGCCCTGCCCTGGAGCCAGCAGGGGAGGCCTGGGCATCTTGGGTTGGCCCAGAGCAGTCCTGGCAGCTGTCGGAAGCTGCCCTCCATGGCCCTATCCCCACCTCCCCCCGTCACC
>NW_027682909.1:0-372 GCF_054177405.1 Leptonychotes weddellii
CTCTGTGTTTCCTATCCTGTTACATTTACTCTTAAGAAAGTGTTCTTTTCCTGAAGTCACCGGCCACCATTGGTTACTGTAACATGTCAGAGTGATCTTTGAGTCACTTGCTTGGCACCTCCCTTTAATTGTCTTGTACAGTTAGGAGCTTTTCCAACTGAGGTCACTGCACTTAGTGAAAAGCACACTGCATTTGAGCGGAGGCAACCTGCATTTCCCCCTGGCTCAGAAGGCTGCTGTCTGAGCAGGGTCCACTCTTGAATGGCCTCGTCTGCAAAATGGGTAAAGCGCCACCCTCCTCAGGTTCTGGTGAGAACCAAGGAACATGACATGACGTGTGGCACAGCATCCTGGACAAGGTAAGAGCCTGCA
>NW_027682910.1:0-372 GCF_054177405.1 Leptonychotes weddellii
ATAGTAATGAAACCAAACAGGAGTTGGTTTCAGTTGTGGTCAATTATATATGCCAAGCTTTTACAAATGATTCTTTTCAGCAAAGCATTTCTGTCTTGAGTTTAAAAGCAATGAGACACCTTTGTTCAACCGACAAGATTCCAATTGTCCATGGAATATTATGCAGCCATCAAAAAAATGAAATCTTGCCATTTGCAACGACGTGGATGGAACTAGAGGGTATTATGCTAAGCGAAATAAGTCAATCAGAGAAAGACAAGTATCATATGATCACACTAATATGAGGAATTCTTAATCTCAGGGAACAGACTGAGGAGTGGTGGGGGGTGGGACGGATGGGGTGGCTGGGTGATAGACACTGGGGAGGGTATG
>NW_027682911.1:0-372 GCF_054177405.1 Leptonychotes weddellii
CTATTGTAGGCAGCAAATAGATGGGTCTTGCTTTTTTATCAATTCAGTCACCAATGTATTTTGATTGTTTAGTCTGTTTATATTTGAAGTAATTATTGATAGGTATGTACTTATTGCCATTTTGTTCTGTTTTGTTTTGTTTTTATTTTTTTTTTTTAATTTTTAAATATTTTATTTATTTGACAGAGAGAGACACAGCAAGAGAGGGAACACAAGCAGGGGGAGTAGGAGAGGGAGAAGCAGGCTTCCCATGGAGTAGGGAGCCTGAGGCAGGGCTCCATCTCAGGACCCTGGGATCATGACCTGAGCCGAAGGCAGACGCTTAACGACTGAGCCACCCAGGTGTCCCCATATGATCATTTCAATAGATGC
>NW_027682912.1:0-372 GCF_054177405.1 Leptonychotes weddellii
ACAATTGCATATGTCAGGGAAGATATGGATCAACTGGCAGTCTTATAACTGGGAAAAGTGGTTCATCTATTTTGGAAAACTGTCACACTGGCTGGTAGAACCTATAACCCCAGTATCCAGCAATTCCATTTCCAGGTATTTACTCAAGAGAAATAAAAGTGTGAGTCCTCAAAAAGAAATGCACAGAATTTTCTTAACAGCTTTATTCATAGCAGCCAAACTGAAAACCACCAAAAAGTCCAACAGCAGGGGAATAGATAGAAGTTGTGGAAGACCACCTAGTATAAAAATAAATGAACAGCTAATACGCACAACCACATGGATGTATCTCAGATATTTACTGAGCAGAAGCAGCCAGACACAAAAGAGAAC
>NW_027682913.1:0-372 GCF_054177405.1 Leptonychotes weddellii
ATGCTACTGAAAATAATAATAATAATAAAAAATTAATGAAGCCCAAAGGAAGACAGCAAGATAGAAAGGACAGGACAAAAGAGCTACAAGACAGATATTCAACAATTAATAAAATGGCAATAGGAAGAACTTCTCTCTTTACTTTAAAGTAAATACATTAAAATCCCCAGTCGAAACCCATAGAGTGGTTGAAAGGACAAAAAAAATGTTTTTTTATTCAAGACCCGACTTTATGCTGCCTATAAGAAATTCACTTTAGCTTTAGGGACACACAGAGGCTGAAAGGAAGGGATGGAAAAGATACTGAACAAAATATGAGCAAACTAAATCAACAGCATATTAAAAGGATCGTATCCTTGACCAAGTAGGAAT
>NW_027682914.1:0-372 GCF_054177405.1 Leptonychotes weddellii
AAGAACTCCGTTCAGCATTTACTGCAAGGCTAGACTAGTGGTGACGAACTCCCTCTGTTTTTGTGTGTGAAAATACTTCTCCTTCATACCTGAGGTATAACTTTGCCAGATAGATTATTCTTGGCTGGTAATTTTTTTCTTTCAACACTTTGATTCCACTCTTTCCTGACCTATAGTTCTGCTGAGAAATCTGCTCATACCCTAACAGGAGTTTCTCTGTAGGTTACAGGCTTTTTCCCCTGGCTGCTTTTAGGATTCTCTCTTTATCTTTGATTTTTAACAGTTTTATTATAATGTGTCTTAGAGAAGGTCTTTTTGCTTTAAGATCCTAGGGTGACCTGTTAGCTTCATGAACTTGGATGTCCAAATCTC
>NW_027682915.1:0-372 GCF_054177405.1 Leptonychotes weddellii
ACAGGTGACCATACCAAGCCCCGTCGAACCCGGGTCAGCACCAGGTGGCAGGGAGCCAGGAGGGGTGCAGCATCAGCCGGCTGGTGTGGGGCACCCAGCAGCCTTAGCCACCAAGAGCTTAGAGACACGGCCCCATGAGTCCAGGTGTCCTGGCCGGGAGCCCTCACCCCAATACAGGACAGGTCACTCTCGGGGCCAGCAGCCGCCGCGGGACTCGTGGGGCAATCCCACTGCAGTCCTTCCTCCGAGAAAGAGCGCAGCCGTCCTCCCCTCCACACCTCCGGCCACAGCTGCCGGAGCAGCCCGCTGTCCTGAAGTAGGCAAGAAGCTGCCGGAAGCACGGGCAGACGCTGCCAGTGGGTTTGTTTATGT
>NW_027682916.1:0-372 GCF_054177405.1 Leptonychotes weddellii
TAGGCATGTAAACCCTCCACATTCACATTCCAGATTTAAGTCTCACATCTCATGCTCCAAATCCTCCAGATAAACTAGTTCACTTGTCCTCTGAGTACATCTTGAGTTTTTCCAGTTCTTCTTGTTTTCTTGAAATCCATTTCCTCATTCCATCTCATTCATGGATAGGTTGCAACTTATCCATGATTTAATTACAAAGCCATTTCTCTTTCCAGTTTGTCCCACCTCTGAACTTCCAAAGCTTGTAGATCAAGTTGGAATTTTATTTTGTCTCTTTAATTAGAGAGTGTTGCAAACTCCTGGAACAAAGAATCTATTTTTCAGAAAATATTATGCTATTTTAAAGAGGACAAGATTTCGGGGGGGGGGGGG
>NW_027682917.1:0-372 GCF_054177405.1 Leptonychotes weddellii
TCTGCTCTAGGGGTACCTTGCAGTCACCCTGGTACTGGACTTGCCACATTCTCTCACTGTCCTTTGCTTAAGGAGCTGTCCTTCCTCTGGATTTTGGGAAGCTGCAGGGCAGATGTAGGCATTGCACCCTTTAGCCCCGCTTTCTGCCATCTGGAGGCTGGCCAGTTACAGGGGCTGATTCAGTGGTTAGGTGGACGGAACTACTTTGCAGGTCACAGCATCAAGCCCCTCACCCAGGTAGTGAGGGGACTGTGGGAGCAGGCAGGGGCCTAGCCCTTCCTTGCCCATCTTGCCCTCTGGGTCTTTCCAGAGCCCAGTGGGCTGCCGACTCAGCCTGTCTGAGGTGGGCCTGTCTGTGCTCCCAGACCCAGG
>NW_027682918.1:0-28894 GCF_054177405.1 Leptonychotes weddellii
AGGGCACGTTCTGCATGGAGCACAGGGTGTTATGCACAAACAATGAATCATGGAACACTTCATCTAGAACTAATGATGTAATGTATGGGGATTAACATAAGAATAAAAAAAAAATAAAAGACTGTGTGATACGAAAAAAAAAAAAACAGTAACAAAAGTAATATTTCTTGGGATGTGTGGGTGGTGCAGTCGGTTAAACATCTGCCTTCGACTCAGGTCAAGATTCCAGGGTCCTGGGATTGAGCCCCATATCCGGCTCCCTGCTCAGTGGGGAGTCTGCTTCTCCCTCTCCTACTCCCACTGCTTGTGTTCTCTCTCTCTCTCTGTAAAATAAATAAATAAAATCTTAAAAAAAAAAAGTAATACTTCTTATCTAGCTTGTTGTAAAGAGGTGACCATTCCAGTTCAGATTTGCACCAAACACCCAGAAAAGGATCAACAAAGAATCCAGATTATGGATGATGACACAACAAAATGAATGGCATTTAGACAGCGAGCCTTACCCCTACCATCCCTACATATTTCAGCAACCCTACCAGAAGGAATTAGAACTTGTCTTCAGAATAATACTTTGGGTTACTTCTAGTGTGTTGTATTAATATAATGACTATTCGTATTATAAATGAGTAATTTGCATATAGTCTCATTCTATAGTATGGATTCAGTCGTTCTTAATCAATTTTTTTGTTGTCTTTTTAAAGTTCTGTATTAAAGAATCACTTTTGTATACTAGTATAGACAGATACTAACTTGTTCGAATCCCAAATGGCAATTAATAGAAAGATTCTGGCTTCTATACTGTTTTGTTAAATGGTAAACCACACCCACAAAACAGAATACTTTTTCACAGAATGCTATTGTACCAGGACATATTTCTCCATAAATCTGCTAAATATACACTTTTATCACATGCAAATCTAAGTACAACTAAGAAGTACAATTGACTCTTGTGGCAATGTCTTGGTGGCTCAGTCAGTTAAGTGTCTGCCTTCAGTTCAGATTATGATCCCAGGGTCCTGGGACCGAGACCCTTATAGGGTTCCCTGCTCAGCGGGGAGCCTGCTTCTCCCTCTGCCTGCCACTCCCCCTGCTTATGCTGTCTCTCTCTGACAAATAAATAAATAAAGTCCTTAAAAAAAGAAGCACAGTTGACTTTTGCATATCGGTCTTATATCTGGTCAACTTGGTGATTCATTGGTTATTTCTAAGTAATTTTTCCATAGATACATTTGTGTTTTCTATGTGTACAATGATATTATTTGTAAATAATGACCCTCTTCTCCAAACCTAACCCCTTTAATATTTTTCTTGTATCATTGTGATAGCTAAGGTCTCCAGTATAATGTTGACTATGGTAGTGATAGGAAACAGTCTTAGGCACTACCTAATTTTAAAGGGAATGGTTCCCTACCAACAGTTCTGTAATAATACTTTGAAAATATAATTTTAAAGATAACATTTACAATAGAAAAATCTATAAAGTTTCTAAGAATAAATGTAGCAGAATATGAATAAGACCCATACCCAAAATAACACTTACTCAAAGATATTAAGGAAAATCTGCATAACTTAAGAGAAATTTATGGTCAGGAAGGCTTAGTAATATTCTAAAGAGGCTAATTTGGCTAACTTATCTGTAGATTTCTTAAAACCTTGATTAAAATCTCATGTAGCTTGATAGGTTGATTTTAAAATCTAACTGAAAAAACAAAAAACTGGGAATAGCAAAAACGCTTCTGAGGAGAATAATTATGAAAGACTCATTATAAAGTGATAGTAATTAGGCAATGTAGTATTTGTCCAGGGACAAATGAATTAGCCAGTGGAACAGAATAGAGAATCCAGATGCACTGATGTTAATGGACCTTTGATATATGACAGGGTGTGGCATGGCAGATCATTAGGGAACGGAGGACCTACTCACAAATACATATGGAAAAATTATCGACACATAGATGAAAAAGAAAGGAAATTAGGTTCCTACCTCAGCTATAAACAAAAATCCACTCTGGATGAATTAAATGCCTAAATGCCAAAAGCAAAACCTTAAAATTTTAGGACAATATTTAAGTAAATATCTTTTAGACTTTAGGGTAGGGTAGTCTTTCTTAAGCAATCACAAAAGCATAACTACAAAGGAAAATATAGTTAATTTTTAAATATTGCCACATTTAAAACTGAAAGCTTTTGTTCATCAAATAATTTCATAAATTTGAAATACATACTTATAACACATCTGCAAAAAAACACATCAGACTATATAAAGAACTTCTATAAATAAGTAAGAAAAAAGAAAAACAACCTAACAGAAAAATAGAAAAATAGCTAGGCTGACATTTCACCTAAGAGAAATACATATAGCCAACAAAAACATGGAACAAGGTGCTCACCTTCACTACTAATCTGGGAAATGCCAAGTATGTGTAAGGATGTGGAAAAATGGATACTTCTGAAACAATGCTGATAGAAAAATAAATTCGTACAACTACTTTGGAAAATAGGTTGGTACTACTGATGAAACTGAGATATGAATTCCTATTCCCCATCAATTCCACTCCTAGGCATATGTGTGTATTAGAGGCTGTTCTTGCTTTGCACAATGTCCTGTTAACTGAAACTTTTGCATATTAAAACTGTGTCCTCACTCTGGACAGTTCTGTAGCAACTGAGGTAGTATTGGTAACAGTTACCACAAGTCTGCCAAGCCCAGACACAGTTGGGATATGTACGGGTTTTAGTTAACATGGTTCTGTGCAATGCAAAGACTGCCCATATGTATGGGTGTGTGCAAGTGTGCATGCACACACTTATGTATGAATTCAAAAGAAATTTATGCATATGTGCACCAGGACAAAGGACAAGAACACTAATTACATTATTGTTAATAATATCCAAAACTTAGGAAGAAAATCTAAATGTTTGTCCAAAGTAGAATGGGTAAATGAACCATGGTCTATTTAGACGATGGCGTATTATACAGCAGAGAGCAGGGCTGAACTACAGCTATATAATAATGTAGATGGGTCTTATAAGCATAATTTGAACAAAAGCAGCAAGACCTACAAGAGATCATATAGTATAAATCAATGTACATATAATTCAAAAATAAACTCTTGTTTAGGGATTCATACATAGGCGGTAAAACTAAAGAAAAGTCAGAAAGTGATTATCACAAGAGTTAGGATAGTGGTTCCTTCTCCTTGGGAGGGAGAATTGTGCTGGGGAACACATAGAGTGATTTTTACAGCTCTGGGATTGTTTATTCCTTGGCTTCAGTGTTAGTTGTATACTGTACTATTAAGTGTGAATTGTTTTACAATTTTTTTAAACCACAAAATTTTAGAACTTAAGGATCGTTGAGTGTAATTTTGGTCAGTCCTCCTTTTCTAGTCTAAATTAACAAACAAACAGGAACCACTGAATTCAGTGATTTCCAAACTTGTATGCCTACTCTAAACACTTGGGAACCATAAACACAGATTCCTCGTTCCCCTCTGGAGATTTAATTTAATGGATACTTGAAAGGGGCCTTGTAATCTAAAATTTAAAAAATTTTGTAAGTGATTTTGATGCAGCCAGCTCAAGGATGACGTTTTAGCATTAATGGTGCAGCTGGTGGTTAAACATCTGTAACTTTAGGAAACTCAACAGCCTTTGGACCTTGAAATTTTGAAGCCTTATGACTGAACTCCTACATTTAAAAGAGTAAAGGAAAGAAAGGCAACTTTTTAAAGTCTTCTAGAAAAGCTTTATTGTTATTTCAGAAAAATTATCTGATATCAGATCCATGAACTTTTAAGTAACATTACATAATTTTCATGACATAGAGTGATACTTTGAACTTAAAAGAAGATACTATTTTTTTAATTGCACAGTTTGTTACTTTTTTTCTACTGATTATTTCTTCTAGTAAAGTACCTACATAGAAAATTTGCTCAAGTAACTTTCACCAATTATGTTCAAAACATAATTCAAATATGGGAATGAGGATTGACTTAGTTTTGTGCACAAATTAGATGACAGATTTTTTAAGATCTTCTCTGAGTAATTTTTTTTTACTATAATTTTTTAGGAACTGTGTTAGCTTTACAGCAAAATTGAGGGAAGATACAGAGATTTTCCATATACTCCATGTCCCCACACATGCACAGCTTCCTCCGTTACCAAGAACCCCCACCAGAGGGTATATTTTTTGCCACTGATGAACATACATTGACACATCACTAAGGGTTGGCTGTTGGTATTGTACATCTTTGTACATTCTGCCTTTAACTGTGACAGTTGGCTTTGCACAATTATATGTGGCATGGTAAACTGTCTCACAAAAAAATAATTCTAAGAATTTTTCTCACCCGCTTTGGAAAAACTAACATGCAGCCCACCCTCTCGGATCAAAGCTGAAAGAGAGTAGGGAGTAGTGAGAGATGTCTGCCCTTCAACATTTAAGAAATTAGATCTTGGGACTCCTGAGTGGCTCACTTGACTGAGAGACCAACTTTTGATTTCAGCCCATGGGGTCATGGGATCAAGACCCGCATTAGGCTCCACGCTCAGCAGGGAATCTGCTTGAGATTCTCTCCCTCTGTCTCTCCCCCCACTCTCGCATGCATGTGCACACAAGCTCTCTCTCTCTTTCTAAAATAAATAAATCATTTTTAAAAATTTTAAAAAGAAATTAGATCCTAATGCAGCTGTTCTGTATCGTGTATGTATATGAGTGTGTTTAGAGAAGCCCTTCCTATTGAAATTGTGGCTTATATTTTTATCCAAAGTCAGTTGAGATTTTTATGTATGAAGCCAATTCTTAAAATTTTCATGCTCAAAATATTTCTAATGAGGAACTGTAGCTCCCGTGTATTTTAATTTTTTTTTTTTTTTCATTTTGAGAACTCGGGAGCTTATATCCCTATAGTAAGTTAGTGCTAACGTTCAAAAATAGGCATCAGGCTGCCAGTGTGGTTCCACGAGAGAGCCACTAGACCACATCAGCGCCCCCGCCTCCACCTCCTATGCCCAGGCAAACCCCTCTTTCACATCTTCCCGTTGACTTCTTTGGAAGCAGGTTTCCAGGAATGGTAGGGCCAGATGGAGAAATCAGCTGGGAACTTTATGCCTCATTGACAGGAGAGGAGGATGGGGAAATCCTCCCAACTGAAATTGCCTATTGTGGTTACTTCGGACTGTCATCAGGAAAGTTTCAACTGGTTGGTAAGGAAGTGGGATGTTTTTCAGCTTTCACGCTTGTGCAATATGATTTCAGAAGAAATTAACAGAGAACATTGATGCATGTGTATATGGTTGTGTGTCTGTGTTCAGCACAGAAATAAAAGATCATCTGGAAGTACGCGGGTATGTAAGGAAAAAGTAAGCAATGGATGAACCGCCATAGCATGCTCATGAACATGACCCGGGCTTTTTCTACATGGGTTGTCTTCAACAGTCAGTGTCCAACAATTAGAGCCCAGACTGAAGCCAGGAGCTGCGCAATGGTAGGGTGGTGACAGGGTGTGGGGTAAGGATGCACTGTAGGTGAATTTAAAGGGAACAATGCTTAGGTACATATGGAAAATTGCACTGAGTTGCCACTGCCAGTCTAGGGAATGAAGAGTCTCTCTGGAGTGGTGGCTGATTTAACCCAATCATTTGCCTCCAAATGATATGTGCACACACGTGCAGACAGAAACTTGAACTGAACAGAAGTGAGAGGTGACGAAAGTCCTGCTGACTTCTATTCATTCAAAGTGGGGAAAAAGAAGAGGGAGTCCTGGTCATGAAGGGAATTCCCTGGGTTGAAATTACTTGTCTTCAGCCTTCTAAGTGGCTTGTAATGTGCAGCGCAGAGTGACGACCCGTCTGGATACCTCGGGGCTTTGGGGCCACAGGAACAGGCACAAACCTCATGAAATAACCAGCAAATGAACCCATGTGGGAAAGAGCTTAAATCAAAAGGAACCCAGCTGACTACATCCTGAAGTGGACACTCACATCCCACCTGCTTCTTTTCACCTTCCCCTCCACAGAATCTTAGCAAGTATCCCAGTTAACTAAAATTAAGATTTCTGTCTCCTGCCTTTCCCTCAATCTTCTCTGGAAAATTCAACAAAGGCAGACACAAAGAAAAAGGATGGGTGAGTTGTAAACTCTATTGTCCGCTAGGACCCTCACTACTCACAGCTTGAATGGCGATTTTAGGTGTCACGTGGGAGCTTGATAGAAATCCAGCATCTCAGGCTTCATTCCTACAAACTGAGTCAGAATCTTTACCTTAGCAGGATCCCCAGGCCATCCCTGTGCACTGTAATATTTGAGAAGTGTTGTTCCGGTACCTTCTTCCCACTGTGCTATGGTCTAAATGTTTGTGTCTCCCCTTCCCCAATTCATATGTTGTAATCCTAGCCCCAAATGTGACAGTGTTAGGAGATGGGCCTTTGGGAGGTGCTTAGGTCATGGGTGGAGCCCTCCTGGATGGGATTCGTGCCTTAGACAAGAGGCTCCGGAGAGATCTCTAGTCCCTCCCACCGCGTGAGGACCTTGCAATAAGACTCCAGCCAGGAACAGGAAAGGGGCCTTTAGCAGAAGACAGCCATGCTGGTGTCCTGATCTTGGTGTTGCCAGCCTCCAGAGCTGTGAACAATAAATTTCTGTGCCTCATGAAGCTACCTATTCTGTGGTATCTTATTACAGTGGCCCAAGCAGACTAGGACTCACTGTCTTTATCAGAATGGCTAATAACTAATAGCAAGAGTTAGCTTCATTTACTTTTGTTCTCATCTTTAATCTCGGAGGTCCTGATGGTGGACTATATAGATATATAGAGAAAGCAAAAAAGGGGAAGAGAAGGTAAACATCTCTTAGTTTCAGCTACTCAAATTGTGATTCTTGAACAGCAACATCTGCTGAAATGCAGAATCTCAGGTGCCACCCCAGACCTATTAAACCAGCATCAGCATTTTAACAAGATCCCAGGTGACGTGTGTGTATGTGTGTTAGTTTGAGAAGCACTGGCCTGCAAAACAATGACACTAAACATTTCCATTTAATTTAACTTCTTTTCTTCATTTGAGTACAACCTCTCCTACAAAGTTAGGTCGAGTACTCATAGTAAGAGCACTTAGGTACTTTCAACTTATTTTCTCTGCTTATCTAGTCCAGTCCTCACAGTTGCTGAGAAGCAAAGAGTGAGGAAAGTATTGGCTAATAAACAGAGTAATTGCTGCCACTTAGTTTGCTGTGGGTGGATGCAACTGTCATCTGTCACCAGAGTTAGAACCCAGGGCTTCGGCAGGACTTGAGAGACAAGCTAAAGATTTCCTCTTTTTCACCAAAACATCTCTGCTATGTCCCCTCTGACTCATGTAAGTCTATAGAAATCACAGATGATGCAGAAAAATCTATATAGAAATCAAACATTTCCTGATGTCTTCTTCCTTGGACAGCCACTGAGAGTAAAGGAGGAAAGTGATCTTACCTACATTTACTTTACAACTAAAGCAGGGGCTTCATTCTGAGAAGATTTATAACTGCCATTAGGATTCCCATAAGTCAAGACAACTATAGTAGGGTTGGTAGCTCTTGGCATCTATATACTCGGGAAAGAAAATGTGTGAGAAGCTTATTTACAGGGAAAGGAGGAGTTGATGTTCCTCAGGCTTTATTTATAAAAGAAATGGAGAAGAGTATATATGAGAAGCAATGATTCTCCAAAGCCCAGGAGACCAAAGAGTGGAAGGAACCCCTGCATTTCTACATAGAATACAACAGGTGTTTTGAGTGTTTAGGTGCCAACATTAAGTGGCTTTAGAAGCAGTAGAGACCAATGAAAGGGCCCAGATTGAAAAAAAAAAAATACGTGAGAACTATCAGCTAGTTCACAAAAGTTCATCTCCACAGACTTCCTGTAACAACTGGGCAAACCATTGAAAGGGGCCTGAGGAGTTTGCCTTGCGCAAGCCAGGGGAAACTGAATCAGGGGTTAGTGGGAAAGTAGGGGCCACCAAAAACTTATGAGGTCTAGGGTAACTCTTGTTACAAATCAATTCAGTGCAAGCTGTCCTTCCAGCACCTCAGGGAATCAATAAGGTTCTCTAGGTAAGGAAGCCATGTGGCCCCTCTGGTGGCTTACAGCCTCTTAAGATATCATGCTTGAATGTAGAATCGTCACGATAACTCAGGGAGAAGAGTTATCATTATCATCATTGTGCCAACAAGGAAAACAGAACACAGACATCCTGTAATTTATACTGGCCAGACTATCCTATGTCTTCCGGGCTTGCTTCTCTTAGAAATCCATTTCAGGTAAAATACATTCACCTGAAAAGACCTTCTGCTTGATTACATAAAGTCAGCTACGCATTTTTATTTTATTTCATTTTGAGTTACTGTCAAGAAGGCCAAGTGCTGTTCCCTTTTGAGTGAAGAGGAGGAAAATTGTTCATGGATATTATAATTGGGGTGGAGGGAGTAAGAAGAAGTGAGCTTAGTCAAAAGGAGAAAAGAGTTTTTCCTGAATCTTCCATCTCTAGATTTCTAGTCCCTCAAACTACCTGTATATACTATAATGAACTAGGAAATGTCTTCTGACCTCATAGAAATCAGAACATTCCAGGAGGTGTAAGTTTAGCAACCTACAACAACACCTCACAACTGAGAGCACATGGCTTGATTCTTCATAATGATCCTTGTATGAAGGGGCAATTCCCATTTTTTAAATCTTTCTTAAAGGAGAATAATCTAAGTTCTAGGCCTAATTGAGTCCAAATAATTCCCAGATAGCAGGATCCTACTCAACCTCTGGACACTGAAGAATTTCCAGGTAAAGGGATCTGTACTGGACAAGACCAGCCCAGGGACTTGACCAGCCTACAAAGAGCTACAGATTTCTTGGAATTCAAGGTGTCTTGAGGACCTGCCTATGCCAAGTGCCAGCATATTTCATAAAACCTATGTGATAGCATTCTGAATTTTTCCTTTCCAAATATGTGTTAAATAAGCTTCATTTAGTCATGAGTTACAGTGCTATTGGCTGTTCAATGTTAATGAGACAGTAACATAGATTAAATAAGGTGTCTTTAAACAGAAACACACTTAAAACCAGGCTCTATTGATCTGTTGATGAAAACATGGTAGCCAGAGGCTTATAGGAATGCCCTTGCATTTCTCCTGGGAACAGTTTGCTAATTCAGCGAGTTCAGTGACTTTATAGAACAATACCTGCCACAGATAAGGAGAATCAACTATACATCTATGTAAAGCAAGAAAGGGAGGAGGAGAAAGATTGAACAAGCACAGCATCCCTCCCTACTTTTTTTCTTTACATTTTTATTGTTGTTCATTGCTTCAGGGAGAAAAGGTTAAAATATTAAAGGAAAGTTGTATCACTAAAGAATACATTTTAATAATTCTACCTAGAAGTGAATTTCAAGCCTCACACCTCTTACAGTTGAGGTTTCACTTTACAATCTCAGTTCCCTTCTGTTGATTAGATCTTCTTTAGGGGCACGAAGAGCAAGGTCTTCCAGTCCAACACACAAAATCCTTGGAGTTATTTATTCTATAATTCATGCCAAGAACAATGGGTGATTGAAATGTTCCTTTGATTTTCACAGACTTTATAAAACATTTCCTGAAAGATGCATTTGTGAGCTCTTTCAAGCCATGAAACATTCCTTTTTTTCATTTTAGCCATTATTTTTCAGAGGGAAATTTCATTAACACCAAGAACGTTTTTCAAATTAAGTAAGAACTTGTGCTAGGAGAACAATTAAGATTCTTGTTTGGTAATTATCTTTGGTTAAGCTTATAAGGCTGACTGGAGATGAAAAATTAAAAAGAAAGAGAGAGAGAAGAGAGAGAAGGCATCACTTTTAGTCAGGCCCCAGGACCTGCAAGCCTGTGAACAGTGTTTTATATTTAGCTACCCAATATTTTGAGTAGTTCTGAAATTGGAAAGCAATGTTTTTCCATGAATTCCCTGCAATAATTTTTCCTAAGGCAACTCTAACCAAAATACCTTTTGGTTGTGTTTTTCCTTTTCATTGTGTTTTCCCAAGTCTAGAGAGAATTACAGAGTTTCCCCCTGCTACAATTATATCTTCCCTTAGAAGGGTGGAGAAGTCTGCCAAGCAGGGCAACCCTAGTCTAGTCAACCCCAGGACTAAATTCATGATGACACCATAGACAGATTCCCCCTGCTGAGAGGAATAGTGAGCCACAGGATTGCTCTCCACCCTCCAAAATGCAATGAGTTCCCAGAACTTCCACCAAATCCAACAGATATTTTTTCCTTGGAGATCCAACTTCCCAGGTGGAAATCCATGACATCACCATCACTGACCACCTACATCCTGTGTGACATTTCTGAGCACACCTATTAATGCCACCTACAAATCCTTCCCCTGCTATACTCCAGGAACTTAAAAAAAAAAAATAGGCTGTTTCTCAGATACAGTTTTTTATTTAGAAGTCTTAATAGTTACACTGAGAGTATCCTCAGTAGCAGTCTTGGAACTGCAAAAACTCAAACAGGTGCTCTTGGATTCTACCTCTCCTCCAGTCTGGAAACTCTGTGCCTTCCATGTATCTGCTATGGACAGGCTGCTTCAACCCTTGGCACCATAGTACTCTATTATATTTCTCCACCCAGGGCTGGATCCCAGGCCAGCCAGCCATACCCACTCCTCATACCTTCACACACTTGAACACAAGTGGAAAGAGTATATATGCTTCATCTTGATTGTGGACACTGATGGAAGGTAGCAAAGGAGCATTAGTAAAGCCAGTTGCAGAGCTGATGTTATGAAAAAATGATAGGGTAACAGCTTCTTCCAGGAGGTGTACTATCAAGCCAATGGAAAAAGCATCTTAAGCCAGGCATGATGAAGCCAGAATGTGATCAAGGAGGTTTTTGTGAGTGTTCGAAGAGAGCAGACTCCAAGAACTGGAAACTTAGGAGCATGCATGCAGGTCTCTAGGGGTTCTCTGATACAAAGGGGAAAATTGCAGCAAGTGGAAGACCAGTGATTTCAGGGGTGTGGTTTGTTTTGGGGGGGTTCTGTGTGTGTTTTGTTTTTTTTTTATCCTAGCTTTATTTTTTATGTTTTTATTCAAATTCCAGTTAGTTAACATACAATGTAACATTAGTTTCAGGTGTACAATTTAATGATTCAACATTTGCATAAACACCCAGTGCTCATCACAAGTGCACTTCTTAATCCTCATCACCTATTTCACCTGTCCCCCCTCCCACCTCCACTCTGGTACCAGTTTGTTCTCTATAGTTAAGAGTCTGTTTCTTAGTTTGCCTCTTTCTCTCTTTCCCTATGATTATTTGTTTTGTTTCTTAAATTCTACATATGAGTGAAAGCATACTGTATCTATCTTTCTCTGACTTATTTCACTTGGCATAATACTCTAGCTCCAACCACGTTGTTGCAAATGGCAAGATTTCATTCTTTTTTTACTGCTGAGTAATAGTCCACTGTATATATATATACTGCATCTTCTTTATCCATTCAATAGTCGATGGATATTCAGGCTGCTTCCATAATTTGGCTGTTGTAGATAATGCTGCTATTAACATTGGGGTGCATGTATCCCTTTGAATTGGTATTTTTGTATTCTTTGTGTAAATACCTACTAGTATAATTGCTGAATTGTAGGGTAGTTCTATTTTTAACTTTCAGAGGAACCTCCATACTGTTTTCCACAGTGGCTGCACTAGTTTGCATTCCCACTAACAGTGCAGGAGGGTTCCTTTTCCTCAACAGCCTTGCCAACACCAGTTGTTTCTTGTGTTGTTGATGTTAGTCATTCTGACACGTGTGAGGTTGTCTTTTAATGTCATGAATCTACTTTAATGAAAATTAGATCTCATCACTCCCTACCTAAGCCCCCTCAGGGGTGTCTTATTGCATTCAGAGGGGAATCTAAGTCTCATCTCACTCCATACACTCAAGTCAAATTGGATCCATTCTGTTCCCAGACCATGCCAAGCTCTTGACCACCTCAAAGCATTCCCACCTGGTTCTCTCCACCTGGCATCTCCTCCCCTGGGCTCTCTGCATGGCTGGTTCCTTCCCTTGCTTTATGGTCACCCTATAACACAGCCTCCCCTACTCCAATTACCACCACCTCTTACTCCCTCCATTATCACTGTTCACTTCCTCACTAGCACTTCTTGCAACCAAAAGTTGTTTTAGTGATGTAGTTCTTAAGTCTGAATGTTTATTACTGAATCCCCATTGCCTGATAGGAGAAGAAAATCAACAAATATCTCTTGAATGAATAAATTATGAATAGGGACTGGAAAAAATGAATCAATTTATATCATTAGGGGGAAAGAAGGGGTAAAACTGAATTTCTCAAATAAAACCAAAGAGTACCAGTATTATTCAAGCATCATGCAATTTGGAATATTTAAGAGGCATTCCGTGAAATCTTAGAAAACAAGATCAAGGTGATATTTCCTTGTCACTGGCTCTTTTTACCTTAAAAAACTTCCTTAGAAACTCATAAATTACCAATTTGTTCTGAATCTGACTCATCCTCACCCAGATTTGAACTGCTTTTTCTTTGAACTTTGCATGTGAATATTGACCTAGGCAATATTTTCACCAGCAAATGTCTTATGACTTACCAGCTAGATTGTCTGAGCAATGAGGTTGTAATGAATATGAATCACCTGCCATGACTCTGCATGGGACACAGGGCATGAATGAAAACTCTGCACAGCTCCAAGGAGCTGGCCTCACCCTCCCTTGAATGCAGCTGCTGTGTCAGTGACAGCAGAGAAGTGAAAAGAGAAGTCTGTACAGTAGAGAGAATTCCCCCTTGTCCATTACCAAGCTTGCAAAACTTTGGAAATTCATGTCTTCTGACCATTATCTTTCAAAAAGTAGTGTTCAGGAAATTACTTTTTTTTAATTCTTTTTTTTATAAGTTAGAAGGCTAACATTTTGGCCTCGTGACAGGTTTCTGAAAAAGTAATTGCTTAATTTTAATTAACTTCAAAATAATTGTATTTCTAGCCAGTTCATAGAGGATGAAAAAACAGACAGTTATATCCACAGAGAGAAAAAGGCACTGACTGGCATGGACAATCCTCCTGGTTCTCTCAAAGCTCAAATGTGAATGATATTCATGTAAATAATTACAAATTCGAATCTCCCAAGTAAGAAAGAGCTGTCTGAGTCAGTGTATGCATCAGTACGGAGGGATATGGGTGTACATGTGGAATTGGACACTCATTTCTGTAGACTGATGACAGGATCAATATTAATCAAATGAATAGAGAATTTGCAAATGTCACTAGCTTTCCTCCAGGTCCCTACAGTTATGGTAAAGTGGGTGGGTTATTTTTTAAATGTGCCAGTAAATTAAAAGTAATATTTAAATTAGTAATAGTTAAATTTTGTATAATGTTAATACAACAGATATAAATCTAATTGAATAAATATAAAGCCAGTCTTTATGTATTTTTTTTGAAAAAAAAATTCCCATCTTTTGGAACTTCCTTATAACACAGGAGATTCCCTGTGAAAGATACAAATTTTTTTTTTTAACTCCTTGAAATGGCTAGTCAAAACTAAGTATTTGGAATTAAAATCTGCAGCTTACAACAAAAGAAACCTGGTGGATTTAATCTAATTTATTGAGATTTAAGGAACGAAGAAGAAATAATTGTTTTTGCAGACTCATCAGGAGCTTATTTCCACAAAACATCCAGAAGCTTTCCCACCACATGTTTGTTTCCATTATTAGGCGCTGGCTGGGATGTGTTTAGTTTGGCAGCTCACCAAGTAGCGTTCATTGGGTCTCGGTGGTACCAAATTTGACAGAAAGCAAAGCACAGGGGGAGAAAAGGTATTTCCAAATCACTATTTTCACATCAAAAATATAAAACCAAAAACCTCTTGGAAAATAAAAAACTTGACTATGCTTCTTCGCATTCTCCTATGATGGCAAACCCAGGCATCCTGCCTTCACGGACACCTCCAAACACTGGCTGGGTGAAGGAGGTCCCCGACCTGGAGAACAAGAATCCTGCCAACTCACAAAGGCTAGTCTGGTAGAACTGCCACACACTTCTCTTTGCTGAGTCCCCTCACCACCACAGCACCTCCCCTTGGTTTTACTCAACCTCTTCTGCACACTTGGAATCTTCCTTCACTGTGCATTACATAATGCATCACACAAGTGATTTCTGAATTTAAATTAACTGGTGAAAATGAATTATTGATTTGCCATAGCCCTGACATGGATATCTGCTGCAAAAGATTGCAATCTTGCAGCTGCTTTATCGTTCATACTCATTCACACGCCTCTGCCTGTAAATGAAGGACACATCACCATCACTTTCTTTGGGCTTGAGGACTAATGTGCTTCTGTGAGCAGATACAACGTTTTCCATTACAAGTTTCCATGAGCTCTCTTCCTTTTTCCCTCTGCCATAAGAAGGACATACTCAAATAAGGGCTGAAACTTCAGCATTGGTCCTGGAATGAGAAAATGTGCCGAGGAAAGCCATGACAGACCACTCAGAGCTGCTGGCATGTAATGTGAACAAGAAACCCATGTATTTTTTTATAACCATTGAGTTTTTAGGCTTGTTTGTTACTGAGGCAAAGCTAATCCATACATCTATTACATCTATAATGTCATTTAGAAGATACATTCCAAAATATGACAAAATATTTATGCTAAATAATATCATAGTCTCAGGACCACAAAATAAGGAAACTTCAAAGGTAAACTCCAAGACTTGAGGCTCTAGAGACAGATTTGAGTTAAAGTTGACTACCATCTACTCTGTCTTTGAACTTGGGCAGATGATTTCTGGTTTCTCATCTGTACAATGTGGATACTGGTAGTAGCTACGTCATAGACCTATTGAGTACGTTTGGAGAGATGATCTATGCAAAGTGAGAGCACAGCACAGGAACCACTACATTAACAGTGGTGTCATCAGTGAGGTTCTCTGGGAAACGGGCACTAAGATCCATATGAGCTGACAGGACACCTATGGGGGATATGCTGGGGAGAGCAACAGCTGTAGGGGAGTGAAGGGAAGAAGGGAAACTGCAGTGCAGCAAGGCTGCAGAGGATTCCCCGGTGAGCTCTGGAGCTGTGATGGCCCTTCAGAGATGTCTCAAACTGAAGCAAGGGGCCAGGCTTTGTACCCTCACATCAGACCAGTCATTATGTGTGGGTTGTCCCCAGAGACGAAGGTAATAGCTGTGAGCGAGGCTGCTCTGTCAGCCAAGGGCCATTCCTAGAGAGACTTGGCTGCTAGCCAAGGCAGGCAATGCTCCAGCAGCTGGAGGAATGAAGGCCTCAGTCCAGGAGGGGCTGTGTGTCTGGGATGCACCCTGCATCCACCACAGCCCACCACTGTGTGACCCAGGGGCACTTCCTTCATGTGATAAGTGGACCCCACCTGGGTAAATCTCCTGAAGAATCCTAGGTGGCTGTTTTTCCAGAGAGAATTATACACAAATTTCCATGGGATGGAAGACAATCCTGCTTCAGTATCTGGTCTCAGGACCTATACTGGGGCTCATCATCTCCCTCCTCTATAGCTATTCTAGATTCCCCTGACCCATGGCTAGCACCTTCCTACTCTAGGTGACTTTACCTGGGTGGTATTTTTCAGACTCTAAGGCCAAAGTTGCTACACTTGCGCATTGACTGACAAAATTGGGCAGGAGACTATCAAGAAATGGCCCAGTGGGTCATGTGTTTATTCTTATCCCCACTCAGTAACAACCACCCCTTCTCACCTCATAACCAGGCTAACTTCCCTGGGCCAAGTTGCCGGCTCCTTCCCTTGCCCTCTGATCTACTGACGCAAGGGCCAACAGAGACTGGGCAGCAGCTGTAGCTTACAGCTTCATGCCTCCTGGTGAAAATATTCCCATTTAGGAACTACGACATCTAAACCCACAGATTTTTGAGTTACAATGATAAGAAGATGTTTACAAGTGTTTTAACAACCATCCCTCCAAAAGGTGGACCCAGTGGCCCCTCCCCTTGAATGTGGACCAGTAGTGGTGACTCACTTCCAACAAATGGGCTGTTGTGGCAGTGACAGCTGAGGTCAGATCGCTAAAAGGGTAGCCTGCCCTTGGAATACCCTCTCTCCTTTCTCTCACGTTCTGTAGGAAGGCCAGCGCCATGTCATGAGGACATGCAAGCAGACACTTTGCTTCTGACAGTTGAGCCCCACCAACTGTCCTCTTACTATTTCAAGATCCCATGTAGCAGCATGGCCCCTGGTACTTCTTAGAGATATTGTACAGTTCTTGCCAGCACGCTCCTTATCGTTCTGGGGAACGAACTTCAAGCTGTCCTGAGGAACAGAATGGGTGGCTGAGTTTTCTGGCCTTACTCCAGCATGTCCTTTTCTCTGAACTTTTTGATCTTTTTGTCCATGTGTGTGACAAAAGGATCATGGTTTCTACTTCACTTGGTGTGACTCTTGCTTTCTCCAAGCCTCAGAAGCCGTCATAGCAATGTGTTAGTACTGTTTCTTAGGATCCTTGCTGGGGCAAAGCTCCTGCATCACAAGAGAATACTTCTACATTGAGAAACTCTCATCTTATCCAAACGTAAACTGCATCCCTTTTGAGCAAGTACCCTCAGCATCCTGCTACATACACACCCTTCAGTTTCTTGCTGGTCCATGTAGGCTAGTCTTGCAGCTTTATGGAGATACAGTCCCTCACTTCCTTTAATGGAAGTAGCACTTCCCCAGCCTTGTTATGTTGTGATGTTAGCCCAGTGGTTGGTCTGGTGGCCAGGAAGTGATATGGAGCAGATCCTAAAGGAAGGGTGTGGGATGTTTTAGGCAGAAACCTCAAATTACCCTCAAGCAAGGGGAGAAGGACTCGACTCTCACATGGATAAGTGGCCATTTCTGTAGGCCCTAAGTGTCAAGAAAGTCTGGGGTAATTCCAGATTTTGAGTGCATCCCAACCCCAGAGTCCCACTCCTTCCCAAACAGGGCTCTTCCCTGGGCATAGCAAACTTGCCAAGATTAAGAAGCCAGCCTTCTCTGGAGCTCTGCTACTCCTTAATTAAGTCCCAGGACTTATCCTCAGTTTTTCTGCCCTCCATCTACAGAAGATAGTCTTTTTTTTGAAGATTCTATTTATTTATTTATTTATTTGAGAGAGAGAGAGAGAGAGAGAGCATGAGCAGGGGGAGGAGCAGAGGGAGAAGCAGATGCCCTGCTGAGCAGGGAGCCTGATGCGGGGCTCGATCCAGGGACTCCAGGATCACGACCTGAGCTCAAGGCAGATACTTAACCAACTGAACCACCCAGGTGCCCCTCAGAAGATGAATCTTTTTATGCTGTCAGTGATATTATAAGGTTTTCACATTTCATCTTAGTTTGGTGATTAATCACTCTCAGGCTTTTGCTGTCTTGTCACAATATAATATCCATTTGGTTCCACAGTCCTTACCACTTTCTTTGAATTTTGGAGGCACTTATCCAATGCATTTCCTTCCCATCCCAGTTCAATGCAGGCAGAAGTTTAAGTATTGATCGCCCCACTACTGCATGCTCCACTCACCCATTGCCAGCCAGCTGGTGGTGGATCCATCTTCCAAATGTAGGAACATTAAAAGAAGTTTGCTAGCCCCCTGTCAGCAACTGCTCTAGGTCAATTTCCCAGTGTAGTTGGCTGAACAGTGGCCCCTCACCAAAAGATATGTCTGCCCAAACCCTATTAATATTATTTTTACTTGGGAAAAGTATCTTTGCAGATGTAATTAAGTTCAGGATCTTGAGATGAGATCATTATGGGTCGCCTTGGTAGTAAATCCTACCCCAAACTCAATGACAATTGTCCTTTTAAAAACATGCAGAGGAGAAAGTGATGTGAGGACAGGCAGAGATTGCAGTGATATGTCTACAAGCCAAGGATTGCTGGCAAACACCAGAAGGTAGAAGAGAGGCATGGAAAGGGTTGGCCTCAGAGCCTCCAGAAGGAACCAACTCTGACAACACTTTGACTTTGGACTTGTGGCATTCTGAACTCTGAGAGAATAAGTTTCTGTTACTTTAAGCCACCCAGTTGGTGGTACCTTGTTATTATAGCCACAGGAAGCTAATACACCCAGGAAAACACACTCTGAGACAAAAGATTTGTATGCAGGCAGAAGCAGGATGGGGCAGAGAAAAGGTGAACTCTAATGCATTTGCAGCCTTGGGCTCAACTGATCCCGTAGGAAGCTTGAAGCTGACATGGCCCTTCAAATATTTCCTCACGGATAAGGCAGATCCTTCCAGCCCAGGGCAATTCTAGGCATGGACTTCATTGTAATCTGTCAGCCAGCAACAGGCCTGGCAGTTGGGAAATGAAGGCTTCAGTACAAAAAAGAGGGAATGTGGATGGTGCTTCTTAGCAGCTACTACAGGAGGCTGTGATTATTATCATCAGGGTAAGAGCCACCTCAAAGATGGGGACAGTGCATAATGGATCAACCAGAGCAGATTTGAGTGTATTGATTTTACCAAAAAAATATTTTTACCGGTTGAATCCAAGGACAAACACTGAGGGAAGCCTGGAAGGAGAAAGGAGGTTGCTAAAAGGCCACAGGTGATCTCAGAAGGAAGAGTGAAATCATGAGCAGAGGTGAGGGCTCAAGGAGGTCATGGTGGCCACATTCCAGGCCGACTCCATGCAATAAGCAGAAGATCACTCTCCACACCAGCAAACAGAACTTCATCTTCTCTGCTGGTGTGGAAGGGGCCACAGATGTCACGTAGTAGACAGCTCTCCCTTATTAATAAAAAGTTCTGTTTCTAAAACCGATGGGCAATAAGCACGTGAAAAGATGCTCAACATCCTTAGTCATCAGGGAAATGCAAAGTAAAACTCTGTTGAGATCCCACTGCACATTGTCTCACCTGGCTATAATGGAAAGACAGACAATAACAACTGCTGGAGAAAACATGGAGAAATTGGAAGGCTTATACCCTACTGGTGGGGACATGGAATAGCACAGTTGCTTTGAAAAACTGCCAAACCCTTCTATAGTTAACCAAACACCTATCACATGATTCAACGGTTCCTTCCCCAGCTCTTCACTCAAGAGAAATGAAAACCTATGCCCACGCAAAGACTTGCAGACAAATGTTCAGACTAGCTGCATTCACAACAACCTCAAGCCAGAAATGACTCAAATGTCCGTGGACAGGGGACTGGACAAACACATTGTGGTACTGTCCTACAATGAAATGCCACATGGATGAATCTCACAATCATCAAGCTGAGTTAAAGAAATCAGGCATAAAAGGATACATACATAAGAGGTTGCATCTACACAAGACTCTAGAAAAGACCAATGTAACATATAGTGATGAAAAGCACATTAGGTGTTGCCAGGAGCTGACAGCAGGGGGAGAATTCCTGGGAAGGGCACAAGGAGACTTTTGGGGGGTGAAGAGCGGATTCTATCTCTTGAGTGGCAGTAGTTATACAGGTGTGTACATTCATCAAAATTCCTCCAATTGCGCACTTAAAATTGGTACAATCAAATTAACTTTTTAAAGAAACCGATCCCATGGAAACCTCTTGCCACTTGTTCTGCAGAGAACTGGAAATATGGGCGGGGGCCAGATGACTACTCTTTTCTTAGCTCCCACAGTGATCCCAGAGTTACACATCAAAGGCTCTCTCCTCCTCCCCACAAAGCAAAATGACAGGGTTGTCTTACAGCTGCAGCAATTATAACTCCCCAGACTAAAGAAGCCACAGAAGGTCACAAGCACTCTCAATTCCAATATCATCATATATTTACCTAGGAGACCTCATGGCCAGCTTGATCATGTTACTTTTTCCCACTGCTTCTTTCCATGTGGGTTCATTCACTAAGACACCAAAAGGTCAAAAGCCTTACTCATAGTTGGTGACAATGAGTCAATGGCCATCTTTCCTCCGCTTCAAGCCTGCAGTCTGAGCACTAACCCAAAGTGAGGCCCACTGACAAAGAGCATTGTTTAGAATTTCCACCACCCCCAACCCCTCTCCACCATTCTTTTTCTTCCTTTCTTCCATATTCCTGTCCTGCCGCCAAACACCCAAGGACACCCTAACATAAATTTACTAAAGAAAAGTTAACAAATGTGTTTTCATGCAACAAACAGCTGCCATGAAAACAGACTAGCTGGTGGCCTCAGAGGAGTTGCTGAACGACCTTGTTTTATAAATGTTTAGGATAATGTTCACCTGAAAAAAGGGACATATTTGCATGTGAATTCACCATATGGAGGTTGACCTGGTGAAAAATACCAATAGAATCAACGTGGCATCTTTGTTCAAGCAACCCTCCAAATTGCATCTAGTGGACAGCCAGCTGTGTAAATTCCAGAGTTATTAGAGAGATCTGGTGATCCAAATGTCAGGAGAAATCATCCAACTCAGTATGGAAGACGTCATTTCCATTGCCAGAGAAAGACATGATGAGCTCACTGAGGAAGTTCTTATTGGGAATCATATTCAGAATATATTCAGCAAGTAGAGACAGGAAAGAGAAGATGCTTCATTCCATTGTGCACCATGCTAATTCAGACACAAAAAAAGTTTTCAAAAATACAGATTCCTACGTCTCACTATGAAGTTCCTACTTAAGGGTCCTGGGGTAAATCCCAAGACTGTATTTCTTAAATGTTTCCAGGTGATTCTGATGTGCAGATACATTTAGTCTAACCTTGGCTTCTCTGTGACTTTCTTCTTTTTGAGCACTGTGCTCAGAGAAACCCTGTTATATGCCTTAGTCTGCAGGAGCAGTACCCAAATGTTTGGGGAATTGCTCCCCTATAACCGAGTACACACCCCCAATATGGGGATATTTAATTGCAAATGTATGAATAAATACATCACGTTTTTAAAGGAATCATGCTTAAATCCAGAACTGACTCCCAAAAGCAAGCAAATAATTCAGCTGGTCTTCAGATGTGGGCATCTCCAGTAGAGAGGATAGGTATACCATGCTTAGAGTCAACATCAGCAATCTGTATTTCCCTATGACACAGAGAGCATGTGCTCTCTGGCAGGGTTTAAGTGCCTCAGAGTGAAGCAACCAGATCACGAATTCCCCAAATTCAGAACGAGAGCAGCCCCAGCCCAGCCACAGGCCATTGAATACAGCCCTTCTCAGAGAGTCTCTCCAGAGTCAATGCAGAGTTCCCTAGCTCCATTCTTAATTTCCTCTTGCTTCTTTTCCTTTCTGTTACCAAAATACAATTCCATATTAAAAATAAACAGGGCTGTTTTGCCACAGATCTCTGATGAGTCAAGATCTCCAACTGCATGACACCCCAGGACAGATCACCATGGCCTCTTCTGACCTTCCTTCCTTTCTGGTTTCCTGTTGTCTTCTTGGGGCTGCAGATTCTATCCCCTCTCATTTCTCTCCTCTCAGTGCCTCCCTGGGTCTCTCTCACAACTCCCTTGGCCTTACTTTTTCCATGTATCTCTGCTTCTCTTTTGCCATCAAACACTAAGCATCCCTTTGTTGTTTCTGCACATAAACACACAAACAAGCTGGAAAAGTGAAGCCCAGACAACCATTGTGTTAGAGCATTATGTCGTGCAACCCCGGGGAAAGCCGCTGGCCCATCCCGGCCCTGTCAGCACCTTCTGTCATGGGGACCCTTTGCAGTTGCCCCTGGAGACCCACTTTCTGTCCACAGTACTTGCTTCCTTAATGCACGTGGAAGACAGGTTCCTGGCGCACATGCAAGAGCAGTCTGTGCTGTGGAAGATATGGTCTCTAACCTCAGGTTGAACTAAAAAGTGCTGGAAATTTTAAGAGGCTGTCTTGACCTTTCAGGGTCACTTAGGATGGGGATCTGCCTGGCAGTTGTTAATGGCGGTTTGATTGGGCTCCAATGCTGTTTTTAAGTCTCTACTTAGAGTCTTGCCAAGTTAAACACACTTTCTTTTCATCTCTGGTTGCAAGGCCAGCCACAGCCCCAGGTCTTCAGTCATTCCTTGGTTCTTCTCTGGATTCCCTCCAGTTTGTTGACAAATCCTTCCAGTCTTCATTCAAAATTACTTCTTAGCTTCTCCCTGATAGCATCTCACGGCGTTTCCTCAAGATCAGCATTTTATTCTGCTTCTGCCCACACATCGAGTTGACTGTGGGAGCAAGAGCATGGGGAGAGCAGTGCAGAGCTGCTCGGGGCAGGCAAGACTGATGCAGGGCCTTTCCAAAAAGCATACTCATGCTCTCCTGGGCCTGGCAGCATTCTTTGTCTGTTCTTTTTTGAAAATGAATGCCCTTTCTTGATTTCAAAATCTGTACCAATCATTGCTGAAAACTTACAAAATACCAATCTGCAAATGAATATGAAACTCATGGGCAAGCCACAAACTACAGATAATTTCTGTTAATATTTTGTGCTTTCTTTCATTTGCTTTCACAGATTTTTTAACAGATTTTTTAATATACACAGATTTTTTAAACAGATTTAACTGTGTATTAAGGACATTTTTGTGTGTGTGATCGCCCGTGTTTCTCTACCAGCTTCCACCTTATGCATCAGAGTAACACTATCTTCTTATTGTAATTGTTCGAAGCACCATGTGATTGTCACTGGTGGGCTGAGTAAATCCCCAACCACTTCTGTTTCTTTTTCAACATTTTCTGGACTATTCCATTGTTTATTTTTTTCTTTCCAGATGAATGTTGGGTTCACTTTGCTGGCATTTGGAATAGAATTTCATTCAACAGGAAAGTTAATACAAAATTCTTTTTTAAAAGAGATGGCAAATCAGGGAAATTCAAATCAAAACCACATTGAGATACCACCTTACACCAGTTAGAATGGCAAAAATTGACAAGGCCAGAAACAACAAATTTTGGAGAGGTTGTAGAGAAAGGGGAACCCTCTTACACTGTTGGTGGGAATGCAAGTTGGTACAGCCACTTTGGAAAACAGTGTGGAGGTTCCTCAAAATATTAAAAATAGAGCTCCCCTATGACCCAGCAATTGCACTACTGGGTATTTACCCCAAAGACTCAGATATAGTGAAAAGAAGGGCCATATGCACCCCAATGTTCATAGCAGCAATGTTCACAATAGCCAAACTATGGAAAGAGCCAAGATGCCCTTCAACAGATGAATGGATAAAGAAGATACAATGGAATATCATTCAACCATCAGAAAGGATGAATACCCAACTTTCACATCAACATGGATGGGACTGGAGGAGATTATGCTGAGTGAAATAAGTCAAGCAGAGAAAGTCAATTATCATATGGTTTCACTTATTTGTGGAACATAAGGAATAGCATGGAGGACATTAGGAGAAGGAAGGGAAAAAGGAAGGGGGGCAATTGGAGGGGGAGTTGAACCATGAGAGACTATGGACTCCAAGAAACAAATTGAGGGTTTCAGAGGGGAAAGGGTGGGGGGATGGGTTAGCCCAGTGATGGGTATTAAGGAGGGCACATATTGCATGGAGCACTGGGTGTTACATGCAAACAATGAATCATGGAACACTACATCAAAAACTAATGATGTACTGTAAGGTGACTAACATGACCTAATAAAATAAAATTTTAAAAAATAATAAAGTGTTGAGAGAAAAAAACCTACTAACTTAGAATTCTGTATTCTGAGAAATTAATTTCTCAATGGTGAAAGAGGAAGACTTTCTCAGACAAATATTGAGAGGATTTGTTGCCAGTAGACTTGCCTTGCAAGAGATGTTAAGAGAAGTTCTTTAGAAAGAAGAAAAATGGTATAGGTCAGAAACTTGGATCTATATAAAAGAGGAAAGAGTATCAGAAGAGGAATATATAAAGGTAATTAAATATTTTTTAAATTCTTATTTGAGTCAACAGATAATAGTTTGTTCAAAATATTAAGAGCAATGATGTATTTGATTATACATGTATTTACATACATCTATATATAAGAGAAATGAATAAAAACAATAATACAAGGAGTAGGAGAAAAGAATTAGGAATATTTTGTAGGAAACAGTCCACAAAACCAAAAGACAACCGACAGAATGGGAGAAGATATTTGCAAATGACATATCAGATAAAAGGCTAGTATCCAAAATCTATAAAGAACTTATCAAACTCAACACCCTAAAACCAAATAATCCAATCAAGAAATGGGCAGAAGACATGAACAGACATTTCTGCAAAGAAGATATCCAAATGGCCAACAGACCCATGGAAAACGTGCTCAACATCACTTGGCATCAGGGAAATACAAATCAAAACGTCAATGAGATACCACCTCACAATGTATAAAATTAACAAGTCAGGAAACAACAGATGTTGGTGAGGATGCAGAGAAAGGGAAACCCTCCTACACTGTTGGTGGAAATGCAAGCTGGTGCAGCCACTCTGGAAAACAGTATGGAGCTTCCTCAAAAAGTTGAAAATAGAGATACCCTACAACCCAGCAATTGCACTACTGGGTACTTACCCCAAAGATATAAATGTAGTGATCCGAAGGGGCACCTGCACCCCAATGTTTATAGCAGCAATGTCCACAATAGCCAAACTATACAAAGAGCCTAGATGTCCATCAACAGATGAATGGATAAAGAAGATGTGGTATATCTATATATAATGGAATATTATGCAGCCATCAAAAATATGAAATCTTGCCATTTGCAATGATGTGGGTGGAACTAGAGGGTATTATGCTAAGCGAAATAAGTCAATCAGAGAAAGACAAGTATCATATGATCTCACTGATATGAGGAATTTGAGAAACAAGACAAAGGATCATAGAGGAAGGGAGGGAAAAATTAAACAAGATGAAATCAGAGAGGGAGACAAACCATAAGAGACTTTTAATATCAGGAAACAAACTGAGGGTTGCTGGAGTGGTGGGGGGTTGGAGGGATGGGGTGGCTGGGTGGTGGACAGTGGGGAGGATATGTACTATGGTGAGGGCTGTGAATTGTGTAAGACTGATGAATCACAGACCTATACCCCTGAAACAAGTAATACATTATAAGTTAATAAAAAAAAGTACATAGACTACCCATGAAGTAGTATAATGTTATTTAAAATGGACTAGATTAGTTGTAAATGTTTATTAGAAACTCTAGGGATGCCTGGGTGGCTCGGTTGCTTACGCAGCTGCTTTTGGCTCAGGTCATGATCCCAGGGTCCTGGGATCAAATCCCGCATCAGGCTCCCCACTCAGCAGGGAGTCTGCTTCTCCCTCTGCCTGCCACTCCTCCTGCTTGTGCTCTCTCTCTCTCTCTGACAAATAAATAAATAAAATCTTTTTAAAAAAAAAAAAGAAACTCTAGGGCAGCACAAAAAAAAGTAAAAAAGAAGTATAATTTATATACTATGAAAGGAGAGAAAATTGAATCATTTAAAATGCTCATTTAAAACCACAAATGGCAGAAAAGTAGTGGAAGACAAAAATAGGAGCAAAAAACAACAACAATGAATAGAAACAATTACAAATTTGGTAGATATTTATCCAAATATATCTCAAATCACCTTAAAAATCAATGTTCTAAATACACACATTAAAGGAAAAAGATTGTAAGAATGGATCAAAAACCAAAATATTTGGAAATTAAGCAATGCACTCTTAAAGAACAAATGGCTCAAAGAAGAAATTTTAGAGAAATTAAAAAAGTTTTTTAATCTAAATGAAAATGAAAATTTGTGGGATACAGTGAAAGCAATGGTTAGAGAGAAATTTATAGCATTATATGCATATTGATAAAATAAGTCTACCAAACATTTAAGGAAGAAATGATACCAATTCTCTACAATCTTTTTCAGATTATAGAAACAGAGAGAATACATCCTAAGTCATTCTATTAAGCCAGCATTAGTCTAATGCCAAACTAGATAAAAACATTATAAGAAAAGAAAACTTTAGACCAAAATCTTTTATGAACATAGATGCGAAAAATTCTCAACAAAATATTAGCAGATTGAATCCAATAATGTAAAAATAATTATACACTGTGACCAAGTGGGATTTATGCCAGTATGCAAGTCAAGTTAAACATTTGAAAATCCAATCAATAGATTAAAAAAGAAAAATCATGTGACCATATCAATAAGATGCCGAAAAAGTATTTAATAAAATCCAACACCTATTCATGATCAAAACTCTTAGACAACTAAGAATAGAGAATTTTATCAGCTTAATAATGTCTCCAAAAAACCTACACATAATATGCTTTTTTAAAAAACATTTTATTTATTTATTTGAGAGGGAGAGAAAGCGAGAGACAGAGCAGGAGAGGAGGGGGAGGGGCAGAGGGAGAAGCAGACTCCCCACTGAGCAGGGAGCCCGATGTGGGGCTTGATCCCAGAGCCTGGGATCATGACCAGAGCTGAAGGCAGATGCTCAACTGACGGAGCCACCCAGGTGCCCCCAGATAATACTATACTTAATGGTGAGCAACTTCAAGCTTTTCTACTAAGATCAGGTGCCAGGCAAGAATGCCCCCTCTCAGCACTCTTTTTTAACATAGTACTGGAAGTTCTAGTTAATGCTCTAAGATAAGAAAAGGTAATAAAAGGCATACGTTTGGGAAGAAAGATATAAAACTATCTTTGTTCACAGAAAACATGATCACATATATAGAAAATTCAAAAGAATCAAGAAAAAAACTATCTTGGAACAAATAAGTGATTATAGCAAGGCTGCAGGATACATGGTTAATATGCAAAATTCAATTGTTTTCTTATACACTGGCAATGAAGAAGAACACATTACCATTTACATTAGCACCCCATAAAATGAAATACTCTGGTATAAATCTAACAAAATATGTATAAGATCTACAGAAGAAAAACCACAAAACTTTGATGAATGAAATCACAGGTGAGCTAAAGTAATGAAGAGATATTCTATGTGTATGGATAGGAAAACTCAATATTGTAAAGATACCAGTTCTTCCAAACTTGATCTATAGATTCACTGCAATCCCAACCCAAATCCTAGCAAGTTATTTTGTGAACATCAACAAATTGATTCCAAAATATATATGAAGAGGCAAAAGCCCAGAAGAGTCAACACAATACTGAAATAGAGGAACAAAGATGGAAGACTGACACTACCCAATGTCAAGACTCACTATAAAGTTACAGTAATCAGGGCAGTGTGGTATTGGCAAAAGAACAGACAAATAGATCAATGGAACAGAATAGAGAGCCAGAAATAGACCCACATAAATACAGTCAACTCATCTTCAACAAAGGAGTAAAGGCAGTACAATGGAGCAAAGATAGTCTTTTCAACAAATGATGCTGGAACAACTGGAAATCCACTTGCAAAAGAGTGAATCTAGACACAGACTTTACACCCTTCACAAAAACTAACTCAAAATGGATCACAGATCTAAATATAAAATGGAAAACTATAAAACTTCTAGAAGATAACATTGGAGAAGACCTAGATGACCTTGAATGTGGTGATGTCATTTTAGATACAACAGCAAAGGCACAATCCACAAAAGAAAAAACTGATTAACTGAACTTCATTAAAATTAAAAACCTCTTTTCTGGGAAAGACAATATCGAGAGAATAAGAAATTAAGCCACAGGCTGGGAGAGAATATTTACAGAAGACACATCTCTTAAGGACTGTTATCCAAAATATACAAAGAACTTTTAAAACTCAACAACATGAAAACAAAAACCTGATTAACAAACTGGTCAAAGATCTTTAACAAACATCTCACTGAAGAAAATATACAGATGGCAAATAAGTACAAGAAAAATTGCTCAGCATTGCTAACCATTAGGGAAATGCAAATAAAAACCATAATGAGATACTATTACACACCCATTATGTCACGCTATTATCAAAAAAGAAAACAGAAAATTACAAGTGTTGGTGAAGATGTGGAGAAATTGGAACTGTATGCATTGCTGTTGGCAGCATAAAATGGTACAGCTGCTGTGCAAAATGGTATGGCAGTTCCTCAAACAATTAAACACAGAATATCATATGAGTCAGCAATTCCACTTCTGGGTACATACCTAAGAGAATTGAAGAAAGGGACCCAAACAAATATTTGTCCACTCATGTTCATAGCAGCATTGTTCACAATAGCCTAAATGTGGAAGCAACTAAGTGTCCATTGATGGGTGAATGGATGAACAAAAAGTGATAGATACATGCAGTATGCTATTACTTAGCCTTGAAAAGAAAGGAAATTCTAACATGCTATATGGATGCATCTTGAAGACAGTGTGCTAAGGGAAATAAGCCAGTTACAAAAAGATAAATATTGTACAATTCCACTTATGTAATGTACCTAACGCAGTCAGAATCATAGAAACAGAAAGTAGAATGGTGGGTGGTTTCTAGGAGTTGGGGAGAGGGGAAGATTGGAGACTAGTGTTTCATGGGCACAGAGGTTCAATTTTTGGAAGATTAGAAAGTTCTGGAGGTGTTGTTGATGGTCAAGCAATTCATAGAAATCTCTTTCATGCTACAGAATTATATACTTAAAATGGTGAATTCTATTATGTATATTTTACCACAATAAAGATAAATCCAGAGATAGAGGAGAATAGAAAAATGGCATCCAGTCACACACACAGGCACATGCATAAAACCAAAGCCTTAAAAAAATCCTAGAAATGTTAAATTAAAAATCTGAAGATCTCATCACTAACACTGTACTGACACATCAAATAAGCAGGATGAACAAGTGAAGATATGTCCATGTTCTAGGACTGAAAGAAACACTATTGCAAGAGCCAGCTGTTTTTTTTTTATTTTGTTGCTTTATTTATAAAAATTATTTTATTTTTTTGCCAGCTCTTTTATTTTATTTTATTTTTTTATTATGTTATGTTAGTCACCATACAGTACATCATTAGTTTTTGATGTAGTGTTCCATGATTCATTGTTTGTGTATAA
>NW_027682918.1:28994-58088 GCF_054177405.1 Leptonychotes weddellii
TGGAACATAAGGAATAGCATGGAGGACATTAGGAGAAGGAAGGGAAAAATGGGGGGGGGGGATTGGAGGGGGAGATGAACCATGAGAGACTAGGGACTCCAAGAAACAAATTGAGGGTTTCAGAGGGGAGGGGGTGGGGGGATGGGTTAACCTGGTGATGGGTATTAAAGAGGGCACGTATTGCATGGAGCACTGGGTGTTATACACAAACAATGAATCATGGAACACTACATCAAAAACTAATGATGTACTGTATGGTGACTAACATAACATAATAAAAAAATAAAATAAAATAAAAGAGCTGGCAAAAAAATAAAATAATTTTTATAAATAAAGCAACAAAATAAAAAAAAAACAGCTGGCTCTTGCAATAGTGTTTCTTTCAGTCCTAGAACATGGACATATCTTCACTTGTTCATCCTGCTTATTTGATGTGTCAGTACAGTGTTAGTGATGAGATCTTCAGATTTTTAATTTAACATTTCTAGGATTTTTTTAAGGCTTTGGTTTTATGCATGTGCCTGTGTGTGTGACTGGATGCCATTTTTCTATTCTCCTCTATCTCTGGATTTATCTTTATTGTGGTAAAATATACATAATAGAATTCACCATTTTAAGTATATAATTCTGTAGCATGAAAGAGATTTCTATGAATTGCTTGACCATCAACAACACCTCCAGAACTTTCTAATCTTCCAAAAATTGAACCTCTGTGCCCATGAAACACTAGTCTCCAATCTTCCCCTCTCCCCAACTCCTAGAAACCACCCACCATTCTACTTTCTGTTTCTATGATTCTGACTGCGTTAGGTACATTACATAAGTGGAATTGTACAATATTTATCTTTTTGTAACTGGCTTATTTCCCTTAGCACACTGTCTTCAAGATGCATCCATATAGCATGTTAGAATTTCCTTTCTTTTCAAGGCTAAGTAATAGCATACTGCATGTATCTATCACTTTTTGTTCATCCATTCACCCATCAATGGACACTTAGTTGCTTCCACATTTAGGCTATTGTGAACAATGCTGCTATGAACATGAGTGGACAAATATTTGTTTGGGTCCCTTTCTTCAATTCTCTTAGGTATGTACCCAGAAGTGGAATTGCTGACTCATATGATATTCTGTGTTTAATTGTTTGAGGAACTGCCATACCATTTTGCACAGCAGCTGTACCATTTTATGCTGCCAACAGCAATGCATACAGTTCCAATTTCTCCACATCTTCACCAACACTTGTAATTTTCTGTTTTCTTTTTTGATAATAGCGTGACATAATGGGTGTGTAATAGTATCTCATTATGGTTTTTATTTGCATTTCCCTAATGGTTAGCAATGCTGAGCAATTTTTCTTGTACTTATTTGCCATCTGTATATTTTCTTCAGTGAGATGTTTGTTAAAGATCTTTGACCAGTTTGTTAATCAGGTTTTTGTTTTCATGTTGTTGAGTTTTAAAAGTTCTTTGTATATTTTGGATAACAGTCCTTAAGAGATGTGTCTTCTGTAAATATTCTCTCCCAGCCTGTGGCTTAATTTCTTATTCTCTCGATATTGTCTTTCCCAGAAAAGAGGTTTTTAATTTTAATGAAGTTCAGTTAATCAGTTTTTTCTTTTGTGGATTGTGCCTTTGCTGTTGTATCTAAAATGACATCACCACATTCAAGGTCATCTAGGTCTTCTCCAATGTTATCTTCTAGAAGTTTTATAGTTTTCCATTTTATATTTAGATCTGTGATCCATTTTGAGTTAGTTTTTGTGAAGGGTGTAAAGTCTGTGTCTAGATTCACTCTTTTGCAAGTGGATTTCCAGTTGTTCCAGCATCATTTGTTGAAAAGACTATCTTTGCTCCATTGTACTGCCTTTACTCCTTTGTTGAAGATGAGTTGACTGTATTTATGTGGGTCTATTTCTGGCTCTCTATTCTGTTCCATTGATCTATTTGTCTGTTCTTTTGCCAATACCACACTGCCCTGATTACTGTAACTTTATAGTGAGTCTTGACATTGGGTAGTGTCAGTCTTCCATCTTTGTTCCTCTATTTCAGTATTGTGTTGACTCTTCTGGGCTTTTGCCTCTTCATATATATTTTGGAATCAATTTGTTGATGTTCACAAAATAACTTGCTAGGATTTGGGTTGGGATTGCAGTGAATCTATAGATCAAGTTTGGAAGAACTGGTATCTTTACAATATTGAGTTTTCCTATCCATACACATAGAATATCTCTTCATTACTTTAGCTCACCTGTGATTTCATTCATCAAAGTTTTGTGGTTTTTCTTCTGTAGATCTTATACATATTTTGTTAGATTTATACCAGAGTATTTCATTTTATGGGGTGCTAATGTAAATGGTAATGTGTTCTTCTTCATTGCCAGTGTATAAGAAAACAATTGAATTTTGCATATTAACCATGTATCCTGCAGCCTTGCTATAATCACTTATTTGTTCCAAGATAGTTTTTTTCTTGATTCTTTTGAATTTTCTATATATGTGATCATGTTTTCTGTGAACAAAGATAGTTTTATATCTTTCTTCCCAAACGTATGCCTTTTATTACCTTTTCTTATCTTAGAGCATTAACTAGAACTTCCAGTACTATGTTAAAAAAGAGTGCTGAGAGGGGGCATTCTTGCCTGGCACCTGATCTTAGTAGAAAAGCTTGAAGTTGCTCACCATTAAGTATAGTATTATCTGGGGGCACCTGGGTGGCTCCGTCAGTTGAGCATCTGCCTTCAGCTCTGGTCATGATCCCAGGCTCTGGGATCAAGCCCCACATCGGGCTCCCTGCTCAGTGGGGAGTCTGCTTCTCCCTCTGCCCCTCCCCCTCCTCTCCTGCTCTGTCTCTCGCTTTCTCTCCCTCTCAAATAAATAAATAAAATGTTTTTTAAAAAAGCATATTATGTGTAGGTTTTTTGGAGACATTATTAAGCTGATAAAATTCTCTATTCTTAGTTGTCTAAGAGTTTTGATCATGAATAGGTGTTGGATTTTATTAAATACTTTTTCGGCATCTTATTGATATGGTCACATGATTTTTCTTTTTTAATCTATTGATTGGATTTTCAAATGTTTAACTTGACTTGCATACTGGCATAAATCCCACTTGGTCACAGTGTATAATTATTTTTACATTATTGGATTCAATCTGCTAATATTTTGTTGAGAATTTTTCGCATCTATGTTCATAAAAGATTTTGGTCTAAAGTTTTCTTTTCTTATAATGTTTTTATCTAGTTTGGCATTAGACTAATGCTGGCTTAATAGAATGACTTAGGATGTATTCTCTCTGTTTCTATAATCTGAAAAAGATTGTAGAGAATTGGTATCATTTCTTCCTTAAATGTTTGGTAGACTTATTTTATCAATATGCATATAATGCTATAAATTTCTCTCTAACCATTGCTTTCACTGTATCCCACAAATTTTCATTTTCATTTAGATTAAAAAACTTTTTTAATTTCTCTAAAATTTCTTCTTTGAGCCATTTGTTCTTTAAGAGTGCATTGCTTAATTTCCAAATATTTTGGTTTTTGATCCATTCTTACAATCTTTTTCCTTTAATGTGTGTATTTAGAACATTGATTTTTAAGGTGATTTGAGATATATTTGGATAAATATCTACCAAATTTGTAATTGTTTCTATTCATTGTTGTTGTTTTTTGCTCCTATTTTTGTCTTCCACTACTTTTCTGCCATTTGTGGTTTTAAATGAGCATTTTAAATGATTCAATTTTCTCTCCTTTCATAGTATATAAATTATACTTCTTTTTTACTTTTTTTTGTGCTGCCCTAGAGTTTCTTTTTTTTTTTTAAAAAGATTTTATTTATTTATTTGTCAGAGAGAGAGAGAGAGCACAAGCAGGAGGAGTGGCAGGCAGAGGGAGAAGCAGACTCCCTGCTGAGTGGGGAGCCTGATGCGGGATTTGATCCCAGGACCCTGGGATCATGACCTGAGCCAAAAGCAGCTGCGTAAGCAACCGAGCCACCCAGGCATCCCTAGAGTTTCTAATAAACATTTACAACTAATCTAGTCCATTTTAAATAACATTATACTACTTCATGGGTAGTCTATGTACTTTTTTTTATTAACTTATAATGTATTACTTGTTTCAGGGGTATAGGTCTGTGATTCATCAGTCTTACACAATTCACAGCCCTCACCATAGTACATATCCTCCCCACTGTCCACCACCCAGCCACCCCATCCCTCCAACCCCCCACCACTCCAGCAACCCTCAGTTTGTTTCCTGATATTAAAAGTCTCTTATGGTTTGTCTCCCTCTCTGATTTCATCTTGTTTAATTTTTCCCTCCCTTCCTCTATGATCCTTTGTCTTGTTTCTCAAATTCCTCATATCAGTGAGATCATATGATACTTGTCTTTCTCTGATTGACTTATTTCGCTTAGCATAATACCCTCTAGTTCCACCCACATCATTGCAAATGGCAAGATTTCATATTTTTGATGGCTGCATAATATTCCATTATATATAGATATACCACATCTTCTTTATCCATTCATCTGTTGATGGACATCTAGGCTCTTTGTATAGTTTGGCTATTGTGGACATTGCTGCTATAAACATTGGGGTGCAGGTGCCCCTTCGGATCACTACATTTATATCTTTGGGGTAAGTACCCAGTAGTGCAATTGCTGGGTTGTAGGGTATCTCTATTTTCAACTTTTTGAGGAAGCTCCATACTGTTTTCCAGAGTGGCTGCACCAGCTTGCATTTCCACCAACAGTGTAGGAGGGTTTCCCTTTCTCTGCATCCTCACCAACATCTGTTGTTTCCTGACTTGTTAATTTTATACATTGTGAGGTGGTATCTCATTGACGTTTTGATTTGTATTTCCCTGATGCCAAGTGATGTTGAGCACGTTTTCCATGGGTCTGTTGGCCATTTGGATATCTTCTTTGCAGAAATGTCTGTTCATGTCTTCTGCCCATTTCTTGATTGGATTATTTGGTTTTAGGGTGTTGAGTTTGATAAGTTCTTTATAGATTTTGGATACTAGCCTTTTATCTGATATGTCATTTGCAAATATCTTCTCCCATTCTGTCGGTTGTCTTTTGGTTTTGTGGACTGTTTCCTACAAAATATTCCTAATTCTTTTCTCCTACTCCTTGTATTATTGTTTTTATTCATTTCTCTTATATATAGATGTATGTAAATACATGTATAATCAAATACATCATTGCTCTTAATATTTTGAACAAACTATTATCTGTTGACTCAAATAAGAATTTAAAAAATATTTAATTACCTTTATATATTCCTCTTCTGATACTCTTTCCTCTTTTATATAGATCCAAGTTTCTGACCTATACCATTTTTCTTCTTTCTAAAGAACTTCTCTTAACATCTCTTGCAAGGCAAGTCTACTGGCAACAAATCCTCTCAATATTTGTCTGAGAAAGTCTTCCTCTTTCACCATTGAGAAATTAATTTCTCAGAATACAGAATTCTAAGTTAGTAGGTTTTTTTCTCTCAACACTTTATTATTTTTTAAAATTTTATTTTATTAGGTCATGTTAGTCACCTTACAGTACATCATTAGTTTTTGATGTAGTGTTCCATGATTCATTGTTTGCATGTAACACCCAGTGCTCCATGCAATATGTGCCCTCCTTAATACCCATCACTGGGCTAACCCATCCCCCCACCCTTTCCCCTCTGAAACCCTCAATTTGTTTCTTGGAGTCCATAGTCTCTCATGGTTCAACTCCCCCTCCAATTGCCCCCCTTCCTTTTTCCCTTCCTTCTCCTAATGTCCTCCATGCTATTCCTTATGTTCCACAAATAAGTGAAACCATATGATAATTGACTTTCTCTGCTTGACTTATTTCACTCAGCATAATCTCCTCCAGTCCCATCCATGTTGATGTGAAAGTTGGGTATTCATCCTTTCTGATGGTTGAATGATATTCCATTGTATCTTCTTTATCCATTCATCTGTTGAAGGGCATCTTGGCTCTTTCCATAGTTTGGCTATTGTGAACATTGCTGCTATGAACATTGGGGTGCATATGGCCCTTCTTTTCACTATATCTGAGTCTTTGGGGTAAATACCCAGTAGTGCAATTGCTGGGTCATAGGGGAGCTCTATTTTTAATATTTTGAGGAACCTCCACACTGTTTTCCAAAGTGGCTGTACCAACTTGCATTCCCACCAACAGTGTAAGAGGGTTCCCCTTTCTCTACAACCTCTCCAAAATTTGTTGTTTCTGGCCTTGTCAATTTTTGCCATTCTAACTGGTGTAAGGTGGTATCTCAATGTGGTTTTGATTTGAATTTCCCTGATTTGCCATCTCTTTTAAAAAAGAATTTTGTATTAACTTTCCTGTTGAATGAAATTCTATTCCAAATGCCAGCAAAGTGAACCCAACATTCATCTGGAAAGAAAAAAATAAACAATGGAATAGTCCAGAAAATGTTGAAAAAGAAACAGAAGTGGTTGGGGATTTACTCAGCCCACCAGTGACAATCACATGGTGCTTCGAACAATTACAATAAGAAGATAGTGTTACTCTGATGCATAAGGTGGAAGCTGGTAGAGAAACACGGGCGATCACACACACAAAAATGTCCTTAATACACAGTTAAATCTGTTTAAAAAATCTGTGTATATTAAAAAATCTGTTAAAAAATCTGTGAAAGCAAATGAAAGAAAGCACAAAATATTAACAGAAATTATCTGTAGTTTGTGGCTTGCCCATGAGTTTCATATTCATTTGCAGATTGGTATTTTGTAAGTTTTCAGCAATGATTGGTACAGATTTTGAAATCAAGAAAGGGCATTCATTTTCAAAAAAGAACAGACAAAGAATGCTGCCAGGCCCAGGAGAGCATGAGTATGCTTTTTGGAAAGGCCCTGCATCAGTCTTGCCTGCCCCGAGCAGCTCTGCACTGCTCTCCCCATGCTCTTGCTCCCACAGTCAACTCGATGTGTGGGCAGAAGCAGAATAAAATGCTGATCTTGAGGAAACGCCGTGAGATGCTATCAGGGAGAAGCTAAGAAGTAATTTTGAATGAAGACTGGAAGGATTTGTCAACAAACTGGAGGGAATCCAGAGAAGAACCAAGGAATGACTGAAGACCTGGGGCTGTGGCTGGCCTTGCAACCAGAGATGAAAAGAAAGTGTGTTTAACTTGGCAAGACTCTAAGTAGAGACTTAAAAACAGCATTGGAGCCCAATCAAACCGCCATTAACAACTGCCAGGCAGATCCCCATCCTAAGTGACCCTGAAAGGTCAAGACAGCCTCTTAAAATTTCCAGCACTTTTTAGTTCAACCTGAGGTTAGAGACCATATCTTCCACAGCACAGACTGCTCTTGCATGTGCGCCAGGAACCTGTCTTCCACGTGCATTAAGGAAGCAAGTACTGTGGACAGAAAGTGGGTCTCCAGGGGCAACTGCAAAGGGTCCCCATGACAGAAGGTGCTGACAGGGCCGGGATGGGCCAGCGGCTTTCCCCGGGGTTGCACGACATAATGCTCTAACACAATGGTTGTCTGGGCTTCACTTTTCCAGCTTGTTTGTGTGTTTATGTGCAGAAACAACAAAGGGATGCTTAGTGTTTGATGGCAAAAGAGAAGCAGAGATACATGGAAAAAGTAAGGCCAAGGGAGTTGTGAGAGAGACCCAGGGAGGCACTGAGAGGAGAGAAATGAGAGGGGATAGAATCTGCAGCCCCAAGAAGACAACAGGAAACCAGAAAGGAAGGAAGGTCAGAAGAGGCCATGGTGATCTGTCCTGGGGTGTCATGCAGTTGGAGATCTTGACTCATCAGAGATCTGTGGCAAAACAGCCCTGTTTATTTTTAATATGGAATTGTATTTTGGTAACAGAAAGGAAAAGAAGCAAGAGGAAATTAAGAATGGAGCTAGGGAACTCTGCATTGACTCTGGAGAGACTCTCTGAGAAGGGCTGTATTCAATGGCCTGTGGCTGGGCTGGGGCTGCTCTCGTTCTGAATTTGGGGAATTCGTGATCTGGTTGCTTCACTCTGAGGCACTTAAACCCTGCCAGAGAGCACATGCTCTCTGTGTCATAGGGAAATACAGATTGCTGATGTTGACTCTAAGCATGGTATACCTATCCTCTCTACTGGAGATGCCCACATCTGAAGACCAGCTGAATTATTTGCTTGCTTTTGGGAGTCAGTTCTGGATTTAAGCATGATTCCTTTAAAAACGTGATGTATTTATTCATACATTTGCAATTAAATATCCCCATATTGGGGGTGTGTACTCGGTTATAGGGGAGCAATTCCCCAAACATTTGGGTACTGCTCCTGCAGACTAAGGCATATAACAGGGTTTCTCTGAGCACAGTGCTCAAAAAGAAGAAAGTCACAGAGAAGCCAAGGTTAGACTAAATGTATCTGCACATCAGAATCACCTGGAAACATTTAAGAAATACAGTCTTGGGATTTACCCCAGGACCCTTAAGTAGGAACTTCATAGTGAGACGTAGGAATCTGTATTTTTGAAAACTTTTTTTGTGTCTGAATTAGCATGGTGCACAATGGAATGAAGCATCTTCTCTTTCCTGTCTCTACTTGCTGAATATATTCTGAATATGATTCCCAATAAGAACTTCCTCAGTGAGCTCATCATGTCTTTCTCTGGCAATGGAAATGACGTCTTCCATACTGAGTTGGATGATTTCTCCTGACATTTGGATCACCAGATCTCTCTAATAACTCTGGAATTTACACAGCTGGCTGTCCACTAGATGCAATTTGGAGGGTTGCTTGAACAAAGATGCCACGTTGATTCTATTGGTATTTTTCACCAGGTCAACCTCCATATGGTGAATTCACATGCAAATATGTCCCTTTTTTCAGGTGAACATTATCCTAAACATTTATAAAACAAGGTCGTTCAGCAACTCCTCTGAGGCCACCAGCTAGTCTGTTTTCATGGCAGCTGTTTGTTGCATGAAAACACATTTGTTAACTTTTCTTTAGTAAATTTATGTTAGGGTGTCCTTGGGTGTTTGGCGGCAGGACAGGAATATGGAAGAAAGGAAGAAAAAGAATGGTGGAGAGGGGTTGGGGGTGGTGGAAATTCTAAACAATGCTCTTTGTCAGTGGGCCTCACTTTGGGTTAGTGCTCAGACTGCAGGCTTGAAGCGGAGGAAAGATGGCCATTGACTCATTGTCACCAACTATGAGTAAGGCTTTTGACCTTTTGGTGTCTTAGTGAATGAACCCACATGGAAAGAAGCAGTGGGAAAAAGTAACATGATCAAGCTGGCCATGAGGTCTCCTAGGTAAATATATGATGATATTGGAATTGAGAGTGCTTGTGACCTTCTGTGGCTTCTTTAGTCTGGGGAGTTATAATTGCTGCAGCTGTAAGACAACCCTGTCATTTTGCTTTGTGGGGAGGAGGAGAGAGCCTTTGATGTGTAACTCTGGGATCACTGTGGGAGCTAAGAAAAGAGTAGTCATCTGGCCCCCGCCCATATTTCCAGTTCTCTGCAGAACAAGTGGCAAGAGGTTTCCATGGGATCGGTTTCTTTAAAAAGTTAATTTGATTGTACCAATTTTAAGTGCGCAATTGGAGGAATTTTGATGAATGTACACACCTGTATAACTACTGCCACTCAAGAGATAGAATCCGCTCTTCACCCCCCAAAAGTCTCCTTGTGCCCTTCCCAGGAATTCTCCCCCTGCTGTCAGCTCCTGGCAACACCTAATGTGCTTTTCATCACTATATGTTACATTGGTCTTTTCTAGAGTCTTGTGTAGATGCAACCTCTTATGTATGTATCCTTTTATGCCTGATTTCTTTAACTCAGCTTGATGATTGTGAGATTCATCCATGTGGCATTTCATTGTAGGACAGTACCACAATGTGTTTGTCCAGTCCCCTGTCCACGGACATTTGAGTCATTTCTGGCTTGAGGTTGTTGTGAATGCAGCTAGTCTGAACATTTGTCTGCAAGTCTTTGCGTGGGCATAGGTTTTCATTTCTCTTGAGTGAAGAGCTGGGGAAGGAACCGTTGAATCATGTGATAGGTGTTTGGTTAACTATAGAAGGGTTTGGCAGTTTTTCAAAGCAACTGTGCTATTCCATGTCCCCACCAGTAGGGTATAAGCCTTCCAATTTCTCCATGTTTTCTCCAGCAGTTGTTATTGTCTGTCTTTCCATTATAGCCAGGTGAGACAATGTGCAGTGGGATCTCAACAGAGTTTTACTTTGCATTTCCCTGATGACTAAGGATGTTGAGCATCTTTTCACGTGCTTATTGCCCATCGGTTTTAGAAACAGAACTTTTTATTAATAAGGGAGAGCTGTCTACTACGTGACATCTGTGGCCCCTTCCACACCAGCAGAGAAGATGAAGTTCTGTTTGCTGGTGTGGAGAGTGATCTTCTGCTTATTGCATGGAGTCGGCCTGGAATGTGGCCACCATGACCTCCTTGAGCCCTCACCTCTGCTCATGATTTCACTCTTCCTTCTGAGATCACCTGTGGCCTTTTAGCAACCTCCTTTCTCCTTCCAGGCTTCCCTCAGTGTTTGTCCTTGGATTCAACCGGTAAAAATATTTTTTTGGTAAAATCAATACACTCAAATCTGCTCTGGTTGATCCATTATGCACTGTCCCCATCTTTGAGGTGGCTCTTACCCTGATGATAATAATCACAGCCTCCTGTAGTAGCTGCTAAGAAGCACCATCCACATTCCCTCTTTTTTGTACTGAAGCCTTCATTTCCCAACTGCCAGGCCTGTTGCTGGCTGACAGATTACAATGAAGTCCATGCCTAGAATTGCCCTGGGCTGGAAGGATCTGCCTTATCCGTGAGGAAATATTTGAAGGGCCATGTCAGCTTCAAGCTTCCTACGGGATCAGTTGAGCCCAAGGCTGCAAATGCATTAGAGTTCACCTTTTCTCTGCCCCATCCTGCTTCTGCCTGCATACAAATCTTTTGTCTCAGAGTGTGTTTTCCTGGGTGTATTAGCTTCCTGTGGCTATAATAACAAGGTACCACCAACTGGGTGGCTTAAAGTAACAGAAACTTATTCTCTCAGAGTTCAGAATGCCACAAGTCCAAAGTCAAAGTGTTGTCAGAGTTGGTTCCTTCTGGAGGCTCTGAGGCCAACCCTTTCCATGCCTCTCTTCTACCTTCTGGTGTTTGCCAGCAATCCTTGGCTTGTAGACATATCACTGCAATCTCTGCCTGTCCTCACATCACTTTCTCCTCTGCATGTTTTTAAAAGGACAATTGTCATTGAGTTTGGGGTAGGATTTACTACCAAGGCGACCCATAATGATCTCATCTCAAGATCCTGAACTTAATTACATCTGCAAAGATACTTTTCCCAAGTAAAAATAATATTAATAGGGTTTGGGCAGACATATCTTTTGGTGAGGGGCCACTGTTCAGCCAACTACACTGGGAAATTGACCTAGAGCAGTTGCTGACAGGGGGCTAGCAAACTTCTTTTAATGTTCCTACATTTGGAAGATGGATCCACCACCAGCTGGCTGGCAATGGGTGAGTGGAGCATGCAGTAGTGGGGCGATCAATACTTAAACTTCTGCCTGCATTGAACTGGGATGGGAAGGAAATGCATTGGATAAGTGCCTCCAAAATTCAAAGAAAGTGGTAAGGACTGTGGAACCAAATGGATATTATATTGTGACAAGACAGCAAAAGCCTGAGAGTGATTAATCACCAAACTAAGATGAAATGTGAAAACCTTATAATATCACTGACAGCATAAAAAGATTCATCTTCTGAGGGGCACCTGGGTGGTTCAGTTGGTTAAGTATCTGCCTTGAGCTCAGGTCGTGATCCTGGAGTCCCTGGATCGAGCCCCGCATCAGGCTCCCTGCTCAGCAGGGCATCTGCTTCTCCCTCTGCTCCTCCCCCTGCTCATGCTCTCTCTCTCTCTCTCTCTCTCAAATAAATAAATAAATAAATAGAATCTTCAAAAAAAAGACTATCTTCTGTAGATGGAGGGCAGAAAAACTGAGGATAAGTCCTGGGACTTAATTAAGGAGTAGCAGAGCTCCAGAGAAGGCTGGCTTCTTAATCTTGGCAAGTTTGCTATGCCCAGGGAAGAGCCCTGTTTGGGAAGGAGTGGGACTCTGGGGTTGGGATGCACTCAAAATCTGGAATTACCCCAGACTTTCTTGACACTTAGGGCCTACAGAAATGGCCACTTATCCATGTGAGAGTCGAGTCCTTCTCCCCTTGCTTGAGGGTAATTTGAGGTTTCTGCCTAAAACATCCCACACCCTTCCTTTAGGATCTGCTCCATATCACTTCCTGGCCACCAGACCAACCACTGGGCTAACATCACAACATAACAAGGCTGGGGAAGTGCTACTTCCATTAAAGGAAGTGAGGGACTGTATCTCCATAAAGCTGCAAGACTAGCCTACATGGACCAGCAAGAAACTGAAGGGTGTGTATGTAGCAGGATGCTGAGGGTACTTGCTCAAAAGGGATGCAGTTTACGTTTGGATAAGATGAGAGTTTCTCAATGTAGAAGTATTCTCTTGTGATGCAGGAGCTTTGCCCCAGCAAGGATCCTAAGAAACAGTACTAACACATTGCTATGACGGCTTCTGAGGCTTGGAGAAAGCAAGAGTCACACCAAGTGAAGTAGAAACCATGATCCTTTTGTCACACACATGGACAAAAAGATCAAAAAGTTCAGAGAAAAGGACATGCTGGAGTAAGGCCAGAAAACTCAGCCACCCATTCTGTTCCTCAGGACAGCTTGAAGTTCGTTCCCCAGAACGATAAGGAGCGTGCTGGCAAGAACTGTACAATATCTCTAAGAAGTACCAGGGGCCATGCTGCTACATGGGATCTTGAAATAGTAAGAGGACAGTTGGTGGGGCTCAACTGTCAGAAGCAAAGTGTCTGCTTGCATGTCCTCATGACATGGCGCTGGCCTTCCTACAGAACGTGAGAGAAAGGAGAGAGGGTATTCCAAGGGCAGGCTACCCTTTTAGCGATCTGACCTCAGCTGTCACTGCCACAACAGCCCATTTGTTGGAAGTGAGTCACCACTACTGGTCCACATTCAAGGGGAGGGGCCACTGGGTCCACCTTTTGGAGGGATGGTTGTTAAAACACTTGTAAACATCTTCTTATCATTGTAACTCAAAAATCTGTGGGTTTAGATGTCGTAGTTCCTAAATGGGAATATTTTCACCAGGAGGCATGAAGCTGTAAGCTACAGCTGCTGCCCAGTCTCTGTTGGCCCTTGCGTCAGTAGATCAGAGGGCAAGGGAAGGAGCCGGCAACTTGGCCCAGGGAAGTTAGCCTGGTTATGAGGTGAGAAGGGGTGGTTGTTACTGAGTGGGGATAAGAATAAACACATGACCCACTGGGCCATTTCTTGATAGTCTCCTGCCCAATTTTGTCAGTCAATGCGCAAGTGTAGCAACTTTGGCCTTAGAGTCTGAAAAATACCACCCAGGTAAAGTCACCTAGAGTAGGAAGGTGCTAGCCATGGGTCAGGGGAATCTAGAATAGCTATAGAGGAGGGAGATGATGAGCCCCAGTATAGGTCCTGAGACCAGATACTGAAGCAGGATTGTCTTCCATCCCATGGAAATTTGTGTATAATTCTCTCTGGAAAAACAGCCACCTAGGATTCTTCAGGAGATTTACCCAGGTGGGGTCCACTTATCACATGAAGGAAGTGCCCCTGGGTCACACAGTGGTGGGCTGTGGTGGATGCAGGGTGCATCCCAGACACACAGCCCCTCCTGGACTGAGGCCTTCATTCCTCCAGCTGCTGGAGCATTGCCTGCCTTGGCTAGCAGCCAAGTCTCTCTAGGAATGGCCCTTGGCTGACAGAGCAGCCTCGCTCACAGCTATTACCTTCGTCTCTGGGGACAACCCACACATAATGACTGGTCTGATGTGAGGGTACAAAGCCTGGCCCCTTGCTTCAGTTTGAGACATCTCTGAAGGGCCATCACAGCTCCAGAGCTCACCGGGGAATCCTCTGCAGCCTTGCTGCACTGCAGTTTCCCTTCTTCCCTTCACTCCCCTACAGCTGTTGCTCTCCCCAGCATATCCCCCATAGGTGTCCTGTCAGCTCATATGGATCTTAGTGCCCGTTTCCCAGAGAACCTCACTGATGACACCACTGTTAATGTAGTGGTTCCTGTGCTGTGCTCTCACTTTGCATAGATCATCTCTCCAAACGTACTCAATAGGTCTATGACGTAGCTACTACCAGTATCCACATTGTACAGATGAGAAACCAGAAATCATCTGCCCAAGTTCAAAGACAGAGTAGATGGTAGTCAACTTTAACTCAAATCTGTCTCTAGAGCCTCAAGTCTTGGAGTTTACCTTTGAAGTTTCCTTATTTTGTGGTCCTGAGACTATGATATTATTTAGCATAAATATTTTGTCATATTTTGGAATGTATCTTCTAAATGACATTATAGATGTAATAGATGTATGGATTAGCTTTGCCTCAGTAACAAACAAGCCTAAAAACTCAATGGTTATAAAAAAATACATGGGTTTCTTGTTCACATTACATGCCAGCAGCTCTGAGTGGTCTGTCATGGCTTTCCTCGGCACATTTTCTCATTCCAGGACCAATGCTGAAGTTTCAGCCCTTATTTGAGTATGTCCTTCTTATGGCAGAGGGAAAAAGGAAGAGAGCTCATGGAAACTTGTAATGGAAAACGTTGTATCTGCTCACAGAAGCACATTAGTCCTCAAGCCCAAAGAAAGTGATGGTGATGTGTCCTTCATTTACAGGCAGAGGCGTGTGAATGAGTATGAACGATAAAGCAGCTGCAAGATTGCAATCTTTTGCAGCAGATATCCATGTCAGGGCTATGGCAAATCAATAATTCATTTTCACCAGTTAATTTAAATTCAGAAATCACTTGTGTGATGCATTATGTAATGCACAGTGAAGGAAGATTCCAAGTGTGCAGAAGAGGTTGAGTAAAACCAAGGGGAGGTGCTGTGGTGGTGAGGGGACTCAGCAAAGAGAAGTGTGTGGCAGTTCTACCAGACTAGCCTTTGTGAGTTGGCAGGATTCTTGTTCTCCAGGTCGGGGACCTCCTTCACCCAGCCAGTGTTTGGAGGTGTCCGTGAAGGCAGGATGCCTGGGTTTGCCATCATAGGAGAATGCGAAGAAGCATAGTCAAGTTTTTTATTTTCCAAGAGGTTTTTGGTTTTATATTTTTGATGTGAAAATAGTGATTTGGAAATACCTTTTCTCCCCCTGTGCTTTGCTTTCTGTCAAATTTGGTACCACCGAGACCCAATGAACGCTACTTGGTGAGCTGCCAAACTAAACACATCCCAGCCAGCGCCTAATAATGGAAACAAACATGTGGTGGGAAAGCTTCTGGATGTTTTGTGGAAATAAGCTCCTGATGAGTCTGCAAAAACAATTATTTCTTCTTCGTTCCTTAAATCTCAATAAATTAGATTAAATCCACCAGGTTTCTTTTGTTGTAAGCTGCAGATTTTAATTCCAAATACTTAGTTTTGACTAGCCATTTCAAGGAGTTAAAAAAAAAAATTTGTATCTTTCACAGGGAATCTCCTGTGTTATAAGGAAGTTCCAAAAGATGGGAATTTTTTTTTCAAAAAAAATACATAAAGACTGGCTTTATATTTATTCAATTAGATTTATATCTGTTGTATTAACATTATACAAAATTTAACTATTACTAATTTAAATATTACTTTTAATTTACTGGCACATTTAAAAAATAACCCACCCACTTTACCATAACTGTAGGGACCTGGAGGAAAGCTAGTGACATTTGCAAATTCTCTATTCATTTGATTAATATTGATCCTGTCATCAGTCTACAGAAATGAGTGTCCAATTCCACATGTACACCCATATCCCTCCGTACTGATGCATACACTGACTCAGACAGCTCTTTCTTACTTGGGAGATTCGAATTTGTAATTATTTACATGAATATCATTCACATTTGAGCTTTGAGAGAACCAGGAGGATTGTCCATGCCAGTCAGTGCCTTTTTCTCTCTGTGGATATAACTGTCTGTTTTTTCATCCTCTATGAACTGGCTAGAAATACAATTATTTTGAAGTTAATTAAAATTAAGCAATTACTTTTTCAGAAACCTGTCACGAGGCCAAAATGTTAGCCTTCTAACTTATAAAAAAAAGAATTAAAAAAAAGTAATTTCCTGAACACTACTTTTTGAAAGATAATGGTCAGAAGACATGAATTTCCAAAGTTTTGCAAGCTTGGTAATGGACAAGGGGGAATTCTCTCTACTGTACAGACTTCTCTTTTCACTTCTCTGCTGTCACTGACACAGCAGCTGCATTCAAGGGAGGGTGAGGCCAGCTCCTTGGAGCTGTGCAGAGTTTTCATTCATGCCCTGTGTCCCATGCAGAGTCATGGCAGGTGATTCATATTCATTACAACCTCATTGCTCAGACAATCTAGCTGGTAAGTCATAAGACATTTGCTGGTGAAAATATTGCCTAGGTCAATATTCACATGCAAAGTTCAAAGAAAAAGCAGTTCAAATCTGGGTGAGGATGAGTCAGATTCAGAACAAATTGGTAATTTATGAGTTTCTAAGGAAGTTTTTTAAGGTAAAAAGAGCCAGTGACAAGGAAATATCACCTTGATCTTGTTTTCTAAGATTTCACGGAATGCCTCTTAAATATTCCAAATTGCATGATGCTTGAATAATACTGGTACTCTTTGGTTTTATTTGAGAAATTCAGTTTTACCCCTTCTTTCCCCCTAATGATATAAATTGATTCATTTTTTCCAGTCCCTATTCATAATTTATTCATTCAAGAGATATTTGTTGATTTTCTTCTCCTATCAGGCAATGGGGATTCAGTAATAAACATTCAGACTTAAGAACTACATCACTAAAACAACTTTTGGTTGCAAGAAGTGCTAGTGAGGAAGTGAACAGTGATAATGGAGGGAGTAAGAGGTGGTGGTAATTGGAGTAGGGGAGGCTGTGTTATAGGGTGACCATAAAGCAAGGGAAGGAACCAGCCATGCAGAGAGCCCAGGGGAGGAGATGCCAGGTGGAGAGAACCAGGTGGGAATGCTTTGAGGTGGTCAAGAGCTTGGCATGGTCTGGGAACAGAATGGATCCAATTTGACTTGAGTGTATGGAGTGAGATGAGACTTAGATTCCCCTCTGAATGCAATAAGACACCCCTGAGGGGGCTTAGGTAGGGAGTGATGAGATCTAATTTTCATTAAAGTAGATTCATGACATTAAAAGACAACCTCACACGTGTCAGAATGACTAACATCAACAACACAAGAAACAACTGGTGTTGGCAAGGCTGTTGAGGAAAAGGAACCCTCCTGCACTGTTAGTGGGAATGCAAACTAGTGCAGCCACTGTGGAAAACAGTATGGAGGTTCCTCTGAAAGTTAAAAATAGAACTACCCTACAATTCAGCAATTATACTAGTAGGTATTTACACAAAGAATACAAAAATACCAATTCAAAGGGATACATGCACCCCAATGTTAATAGCAGCATTATCTACAACAGCCAAATTATGGAAGCAGCCTGAATATCCATCGACTATTGAATGGATAAAGAAGATGCAGTATATATATATACAGTGGACTATTACTCAGCAGTAAAAAAAGAATGAAATCTTGCCATTTGCAACAACGTGGTTGGAGCTAGAGTATTATGCCAAGTGAAATAAGTCAGAGAAAGATAGATACAGTATGCTTTCACTCATATGTAGAATTTAAGAAACAAAACAAATAATCATAGGGAAAGAGAGAAAGAGGCAAACTAAGAAACAGACTCTTAACTATAGAGAACAAACTGGTACCAGAGTGGAGGTGGGAGGGGGGACAGGTGAAATAGGTGATGAGGATTAAGAAGTGCACTTGTGATGAGCACTGGGTGTTTATGCAAATGTTGAATCATTAAATTGTACACCTGAAACTAATGTTACATTGTATGTTAACTAACTGGAATTTGAATAAAAACATAAAAAATAAAGCTAGGATAAAAAAAAAACAAAACACACACAGAACCCCCCCAAAACAAACCACACCCCTGAAATCACTGGTCTTCCACTTGCTGCAATTTTCCCCTTTGTATCAGAGAACCCCTAGAGACCTGCATGCATGCTCCTAAGTTTCCAGTTCTTGGAGTCTGCTCTCTTCGAACACTCACAAAAACCTCCTTGATCACATTCTGGCTTCATCATGCCTGGCTTAAGATGCTTTTTCCATTGGCTTGATAGTACACCTCCTGGAAGAAGCTGTTACCCTATCATTTTTTCATAACATCAGCTCTGCAACTGGCTTTACTAATGCTCCTTTGCTACCTTCCATCAGTGTCCACAATCAAGATGAAGCATATATACTCTTTCCACTTGTGTTCAAGTGTGTGAAGGTATGAGGAGTGGGTATGGCTGGCTGGCCTGGGATCCAGCCCTGGGTGGAGAAATATAATAGAGTACTATGGTGCCAAGGGTTGAAGCAGCCTGTCCATAGCAGATACATGGAAGGCACAGAGTTTCCAGACTGGAGGAGAGGTAGAATCCAAGAGCACCTGTTTGAGTTTTTGCAGTTCCAAGACTGCTACTGAGGATACTCTCAGTGTAACTATTAAGACTTCTAAATAAAAAACTGTATCTGAGAAACAGCCTATTTTTTTTTTTTAAGTTCCTGGAGTATAGCAGGGGAAGGATTTGTAGGTGGCATTAATAGGTGTGCTCAGAAATGTCACACAGGATGTAGGTGGTCAGTGATGGTGATGTCATGGATTTCCACCTGGGAAGTTGGATCTCCAAGGAAAAAATATCTGTTGGATTTGGTGGAAGTTCTGGGAACTCATTGCATTTTGGAGGGTGGAGAGCAATCCTGTGGCTCACTATTCCTCTCAGCAGGGGGAATCTGTCTATGGTGTCATCATGAATTTAGTCCTGGGGTTGACTAGACTAGGGTTGCCCTGCTTGGCAGACTTCTCCACCCTTCTAAGGGAAGATATAATTGTAGCAGGGGGAAACTCTGTAATTCTCTCTAGACTTGGGAAAACACAATGAAAAGGAAAAACACAACCAAAAGGTATTTTGGTTAGAGTTGCCTTAGGAAAAATTATTGCAGGGAATTCATGGAAAAACATTGCTTTCCAATTTCAGAACTACTCAAAATATTGGGTAGCTAAATATAAAACACTGTTCACAGGCTTGCAGGTCCTGGGGCCTGACTAAAAGTGATGCCTTCTCTCTCTTCTCTCTCTCTTTCTTTTTAATTTTTCATCTCCAGTCAGCCTTATAAGCTTAACCAAAGATAATTACCAAACAAGAATCTTAATTGTTCTCCTAGCACAAGTTCTTACTTAATTTGAAAAACGTTCTTGGTGTTAATGAAATTTCCCTCTGAAAAATAATGGCTAAAATGAAAAAAAGGAATGTTTCATGGCTTGAAAGAGCTCACAAATGCATCTTTCAGGAAATGTTTTATAAAGTCTGTGAAAATCAAAGGAACATTTCAATCACCCATTGTTCTTGGCATGAATTATAGAATAAATAACTCCAAGGATTTTGTGTGTTGGACTGGAAGACCTTGCTCTTCGTGCCCCTAAAGAAGATCTAATCAACAGAAGGGAACTGAGATTGTAAAGTGAAACCTCAACTGTAAGAGGTGTGAGGCTTGAAATTCACTTCTAGGTAGAATTATTAAAATGTATTCTTTAGTGATACAACTTTCCTTTAATATTTTAACCTTTTCTCCCTGAAGCAATGAACAACAATAAAAATGTAAAGAAAAAAAGTAGGGAGGGATGCTGTGCTTGTTCAATCTTTCTCCTCCTCCCTTTCTTGCTTTACATAGATGTATAGTTGATTCTCCTTATCTGTGGCAGGTATTGTTCTATAAAGTCACTGAACTCGCTGAATTAGCAAACTGTTCCCAGGAGAAATGCAAGGGCATTCCTATAAGCCTCTGGCTACCATGTTTTCATCAACAGATCAATAGAGCCTGGTTTTAAGTGTGTTTCTGTTTAAAGACACCTTATTTAATCTATGTTACTGTCTCATTAACATTGAACAGCCAATAGCACTGTAACTCATGACTAAATGAAGCTTATTTAACACATATTTGGAAAGGAAAAATTCAGAATGCTATCACATAGGTTTTATGAAATATGCTGGCACTTGGCATAGGCAGGTCCTCAAGACACCTTGAATTCCAAGAAATCTGTAGCTCTTTGTAGGCTGGTCAAGTCCCTGGGCTGGTCTTGTCCAGTACAGATCCCTTTACCTGGAAATTCTTCAGTGTCCAGAGGTTGAGTAGGATCCTGCTATCTGGGAATTATTTGGACTCAATTAGGCCTAGAACTTAGATTATTCTCCTTTAAGAAAGATTTAAAAAATGGGAATTGCCCCTTCATACAAGGATCATTATGAAGAATCAAGCCATGTGCTCTCAGTTGTGAGGTGTTGTTGTAGGTTGCTAAACTTACACCTCCTGGAATGTTCTGATTTCTATGAGGTCAGAAGACATTTCCTAGTTCATTATAGTATATACAGGTAGTTTGAGGGACTAGAAATCTAGAGATGGAAGATTCAGGAAAAACTCTTTTCTCCTTTTGACTAAGCTCACTTCTTCTTACTCCCTCCACCCCAATTATAATATCCATGAACAATTTTCCTCCTCTTCACTCAAAAGGGAACAGCACTTGGCCTTCTTGACAGTAACTCAAAATGAAATAAAATAAAAATGCGTAGCTGACTTTATGTAATCAAGCAGAAGGTCTTTTCAGGTGAATGTATTTTACCTGAAATGGATTTCTAAGAGAAGCAAGCCCGGAAGACATAGGATAGTCTGGCCAGTATAAATTACAGGATGTCTGTGTTCTGTTTTCCTTGTTGGCACAATGATGATAATGATAACTCTTCTCCCTGAGTTATCGTGACGATTCTACATTCAAGCATGATATCTTAAGAGGCTGTAAGCCACCAGAGGGGCCACATGGCTTCCTTACCTAGAGAACCTTATTGATTCCCTGAGGTGCTGGAAGGACAGCTTGCACTGAATTGATTTGTAACAAGAGTTACCCTAGACCTCATAAGTTTTTGGTGGCCCCTACTTTCCCACTAACCCCTGATTCAGTTTCCCCTGGCTTGCGCAAGGCAAACTCCTCAGGCCCCTTTCAATGGTTTGCCCAGTTGTTACAGGAAGTCTGTGGAGATGAACTTTTGTGAACTAGCTGATAGTTCTCACGTATTTTTTTTTTTTTCAATCTGGGCCCTTTCATTGGTCTCTACTGCTTCTAAAGCCACTTAATGTTGGCACCTAAACACTCAAAACACCTGTTGTATTCTATGTAGAAATGCAGGGGTTCCTTCCACTCTTTGGTCTCCTGGGCTTTGGAGAATCATTGCTTCTCATATATACTCTTCTCCATTTCTTTTATAAATAAAGCCTGAGGAACATCAACTCCTCCTTTCCCTGTAAATAAGCTTCTCACACATTTTCTTTCCCGAGTATATAGATGCCAAGAGCTACCAACCCTACTATAGTTGTCTTGACTTATGGGAATCCTAATGGCAGTTATAAATCTTCTCAGAATGAAGCCCCTGCTTTAGTTGTAAAGTAAATGTAGGTAAGATCACTTTCCTCCTTTACTCTCAGTGGCTGTCCAAGGAAGAAGACATCAGGAAATGTTTGATTTCTATATAGATTTTTCTGCATCATCTGTGATTTCTATAGACTTACATGAGTCAGAGGGGACATAGCAGAGATGTTTTGGTGAAAAAGAGGAAATCTTTAGCTTGTCTCTCAAGTCCTGCCGAAGCCCTGGGTTCTAACTCTGGTGACAGATGACAGTTGCATCCACCCACAGCAAACTAAGTGGCAGCAATTACTCTGTTTATTAGCCAATACTTTCCTCACTCTTTGCTTCTCAGCAACTGTGAGGACTGGACTAGATAAGCAGAGAAAATAAGTTGAAAGTACCTAAGTGCTCTTACTATGAGTACTCGACCTAACTTTGTAGGAGAGGTTGTACTCAAATGAAGAAAAGAAGTTAAATTAAATGGAAATGTTTAGTGTCATTGTTTTGCAGGCCAGTGCTTCTCAAACTAACACACATACACACACGTCACCTGGGATCTTGTTAAAATGCTGATGCTGGTTTAATAGGTCTGGGGTGGCACCTGAGATTCTGCATTTCAGCAGATGTTGCTGTTCAAGAATCACAATTTGAGTAGCTGAAACTAAGAGATGTTTACCTTCTCTTCCCCTTTTTTGCTTTCTCTATATATCTATATAGTCCACCATCAGGACCTCCGAGATTAAAGATGAGAACAAAAGTAAATGAAGCTAACTCTTGCTATTAGTTATTAGCCATTCTGATAAAGACAGTGAGTCCTAGTCTGCTTGGGCCACTGTAATAAGATACCACAGAATAGGTAGCTTCATGAGGCACAGAAATTTATTGTTCACAGCTCTGGAGGCTGGCAACACCAAGATCAGGACACCAGCATGGCTGTCTTCTGCTAAAGGCCCCTTTCCTGTTCCTGGCTGGAGTCTTATTGCAAGGTCCTCACGCGGTGGGAGGGACTAGAGATCTCTCCGGAGCCTCTTGTCTAAGGCACGAATCCCATCCAGGAGGGCTCCACCCATGACCTAAGCACCTCCCAAAGGCCCATCTCCTAACACTGTCACATTTGGGGCTAGGATTACAACATATGAATTGGGGAAGGGGAGACACAAACATTTAGACCATAGCACAGTGGGAAGAAGGTACCGGAACAACACTTCTCAAATATTACAGTGCACAGGGATGGCCTGGGGATCCTGCTAAGGTAAAGATTCTGACTCAGTTTGTAGGAATGAAGCCTGAGATGCTGGATTTCTATCAAGCTCCCACGTGACACCTAAAATCGCCATTCAAGCTGTGAGTAGTGAGGGTCCTAGCGGACAATAGAGTTTACAACTCACCCATCCTTTTTCTTTGTGTCTGCCTTTGTTGAATTTTCCAGAGAAGATTGAGGGAAAGGCAGGAGACAGAAATCTTAATTTTAGTTAACTGGGATACTTGCTAAGATTCTGTGGAGGGGAAGGTGAAAAGAAGCAGGTGGGATGTGAGTGTCCACTTCAGGATGTAGTCAGCTGGGTTCCTTTTGATTTAAGCTCTTTCCCACATGGGTTCATTTGCTGGTTATTTCATGAGGTTTGTGCCTGTTCCTGTGGCCCCAAAGCCCCGAGGTATCCAGACGGGTCGTCACTCTGCGCTGCACATTACAAGCCACTTAGAAGGCTGAAGACAAGTAATTTCAACCCAGGGAATTCCCTTCATGACCAGGACTCCCTCTTCTTTTTCCCCACTTTGAATGAATAGAAGTCAGCAGGACTTTCGTCACCTCTCACTTCTGTTCAGTTCAAGTTTCTGTCTGCACGTGTGTGCACATATCATTTGGAGGCAAATGATTGGGTTAAATCAGCCACCACTCCAGAGAGACTCTTCATTCCCTAGACTGGCAGTGGCAACTCAGTGCAATTTTCCATATGTACCTAAGCATTGTTCCCTTTAAATTCACCTACAGTGCATCCTTACCCCACACCCTGTCACCACCCTACCATTGCGCAGCTCCTGGCTTCAGTCTGGGCTCTAATTGTTGGACACTGACTGTTGAAGACAACCCATGTAGAAAAAGCCCGGGTCATGTTCATGAGCATGCTATGGCGGTTCATCCATTGCTTACTTTTTCCTTACATACCCGCGTACTTCCAGATGATCTTTTATTTCTGTGCTGAACACAGACACACAACCATATACACATGCATCAATGTTCTCTGTTAATTTCTTCTGAAATCATATTGCACAAGCGTGAAAGCTGAAAAACATCCCACTTCCTTACCAACCAGTTGAAACTTTCCTGATGACAGTCCGAAGTAACCACAATAGGCAATTTCAGTTGGGAGGATTTCCCCATCCTCCTCTCCTGTCAATGAGGCATAAAGTTCCCAGCTGATTTCTCCATCTGGCCCTACCATTCCTGGAAACCTGCTTCCAAAGAAGTCAACGGGAAGATGTGAAAGAGGGGTTTGCCTGGGCATAGGAGGTGGAGGCGGGGGCGCTGATGTGGTCTAGTGGCTCTCTCGTGGAACCACACTGGCAGCCTGATGCCTATTTTTGAACGTTAGCACTAACTTACTATAGGGATATAAGCTCCCGAGTTCTCAAAATGAAAAAAAAAAAAAAATTAAAATACACGGGAGCTACAGTTCCTCATTAGAAATATTTTGAGCATGAAAATTTTAAGAATTGGCTTCATACATAAAAATCTCAACTGACTTTGGATAAAAATATAAGCCACAATTTCAATAGGAAGGGCTTCTCTAAACACACTCATATACATACACGATACAGAACAGCTGCATTAGGATCTAATTTCTTTTTAAAATTTTTAAAAATGATTTATTTATTTTAGAAAGAGAGAGAGAGCTTGTGTGCACATGCATGCGAGAGTGGGGGGAGAGACAGAGGGAGAGAATCTCAAGCAGATTCCCTGCTGAGCGTGGAGCCTAATGCGGGTCTTGATCCCATGACCCCATGGGCTGAAATCAAAAGTTGGTCTCTCAGTCAAGTGAGCCACCCAGGAGTCCCAAGATCTAATTTCTTAAATGTTGAAGGGCAGACATCTCTCACTACTCCCTACTCTCTTTCAGCTTTGATCCGAGAGGGTGGGCTGCATGTTAGTTTTTCCAAAGCGGGTGAGAAAAATTCTTAGAATTATTTTTTTGTGAGACAGTTTACCATGCCACATATAATTGTGCAAAGCCAACTGTCACAGTTAAAGGCAGAATGTACAAAGATGTACAATACCAACAGCCAACCCTTAGTGATGTGTCAATGTATGTTCATCAGTGGCAAAAAATATACCCTCTGGTGGGGGTTCTTGGTAACGGAGGAAGCTGTGCATGTGTGGGGACATGGAGTATATGGAAAATCTCTGTATCTTCCCTCAATTTTGCTGTAAAGCTAACACAGTTCCTAAAAAATTATAGTAAAAAAAAATTACTCAGAGAAGATCTTAAAAAATCTGTCATCTAATTTGTGCACAAAACTAAGTCAATCCTCATTCCCATATTTGAATTATGTTTTGAACATAATTGGTGAAAGTTACTTGAGCAAATTTTCTATGTAGGTACTTTACTAGAAGAAATAATCAGTAGAAAAAAAGTAACAAACTGTGCAATTAAAAAAATAGTATCTTCTTTTAAGTTCAAAGTATCACTCTATGTCATGAAAATTATGTAATGTTACTTAAAAGTTCATGGATCTGATATCAGATAATTTTTCTGAAATAACAATAAAGCTTTTCTAGAAGACTTTAAAAAGTTGCCTTTCTTTCCTTTACTCTTTTAAATGTAGGAGTTCAGTCATAAGGCTTCAAAATTTCAAGGTCCAAAGGCTGTTGAGTTTCCTAAAGTTACAGATGTTTAACCACCAGCTGCACCATTAATGCTAAAACGTCATCCTTGAGCTGGCTGCATCAAAATCACTTACAAAATTTTTTAAATTTTAGATTACAAGGCCCCTTTCAAGTATCCATTAAATTAAATCTCCAGAGGGGAACGAGGAATCTGTGTTTATGGTTCCCAAGTGTTTAGAGTAGGCATACAAGTTTGGAAATCACTGAATTCAGTGGTTCCTGTTTGTTTGTTAATTTAGACTAGAAAAGGAGGACTGACCAAAATTACACTCAACGATCCTTAAGTTCTAAAATTTTGTGGTTTAAAAAAATTGTAAAACAATTCACACTTAATAGTACAGTATACAACTAACACTGAAGCCAAGGAATAAACAATCCCAGAGCTGTAAAAATCACTCTATGTGTTCCCCAGCACAATTCTCCCTCCCAAGGAGAAGGAACCACTATCCTAACTCTTGTGATAATCACTTTCTGACTTTTCTTTAGTTTTACCGCCTATGTATGAATCCCTAAACAAGAGTTTATTTTTGAATTATATGTACATTGATTTATACTATATGATCTCTTGTAGGTCTTGCTGCTTTTGTTCAAATTATGCTTATAAGACCCATCTACATTATTATATAGCTGTAGTTCAGCCCTGCTCTCTGCTGTATAATACGCCATCGTCTAAATAGACCATGGTTCATTTACCCATTCTACTTTGGACAAACATTTAGATTTTCTTCCTAAGTTTTGGATATTATTAACAATAATGTAATTAGTGTTCTTGTCCTTTGTCCTGGTGCACATATGCATAAATTTCTTTTGAATTCATACATAAGTGTGTGCATGCACACTTGCACACACCCATACATATGGGCAGTCTTTGCATTGCACAGAACCATGTTAACTAAAACCCGTACATATCCCAACTGTGTCTGGGCTTGGCAGACTTGTGGTAACTGTTACCAATACTACCTCAGTTGCTACAGAACTGTCCAGAGTGAGGACACAGTTTTAATATGCAAAAGTTTCAGTTAACAGGACATTGTGCAAAGCAAGAACAGCCTCTAATACACACATATGCCTAGGAGTGGAATTGATGGGGAATAGGAATTCATATCTCAGTTTCATCAGTAGTACCAACCTATTTTCCAAAGTAGTTGTACGAATTTATTTTTCTATCAGCATTGTTTCAGAAGTATCCATTTTTCCACATCCTTACACATACTTGGCATTTCCCAGATTAGTAGTGAAGGTGAGCACCTTGTTCCATGTTTTTGTTGGCTATATGTATTTCTCTTAGGTGAAATGTCAGCCTAGCTATTTTTCTATTTTTCTGTTAGGTTGTTTTTCTTTTTTCTTACTTATTTATAGAAGTTCTTTATATAGTCTGATGTGTTTTTTTGCAGATGTGTTATAAGTATGTATTTCAAATTTATGAAATTATTTGATGAACAAAAGCTTTCAGTTTTAAATGTGGCAATATTTAAAAATTAACTATATTTTCCTTTGTAGTTATGCTTTTGTGATTGCTTAAGAAAGACTACCCTACCCTAAAGTCTAAAAGATATTTACTTAAATATTGTCCTAAAATTTTAAGGTTTTGCTTTTGGCATTTAGGCATTTAATTCATCCAGAGTGGATTTTTGTTTATAGCTGAGGTAGGAACCTAATTTCCTTTCTTTTTCATCTATGTGTCGATAATTTTTCCATATGTATTTGTGAGTAGGTCCTCCGTTCCCTAATGATCTGCCATGCCACACCCTGTCATATATCAAAGGTCCATTAACATCAGTGCATCTGGATTCTCTATTCTGTTCCACTGGCTAATTCATTTGTCCCTGGACAAATACTACATTGCCTAATTACTATCACTTTATAATGAGTCTTTCATAATTATTCTCCTCAGAAGCGTTTTTGCTATTCCCAGTTTTTTGTTTTTTCAGTTAGATTTTAAAATCAACCTATCAAGCTACATGAGATTTTAATCAAGGTTTTAAGAAATCTACAGATAAGTTAGCCAAATTAGCCTCTTTAGAATATTACTAAGCCTTCCTGACCATAAATTTCTCTTAAGTTATGCAGATTTTCCTTAATATCTTTGAGTAAGTGTTATTTTGGGTATGGGTCTTATTCATATTCTGCTACATTTATTCTTAGAAACTTTATAGATTTTTCTATTGTAAATGTTATCTTTAAAATTATATTTTCAAAGTATTATTACAGAACTGTTGGTAGGGAACCATTCCCTTTAAAATTAGGTAGTGCCTAAGACTGTTTCCTATCACTACCATAGTCAACATTATACTGGAGACCTTAGCTATCACAATGATACAAGAAAAATATTAAAGGGGTTAGGTTTGGAGAAGAGGGTCATTATTTACAAATAATATCATTGTACACATAGAAAACACAAATGTATCTATGGAAAAATTACTTAGAAATAACCAATGAATCACCAAGTTGACCAGATATAAGACCGATATGCAAAAGTCAACTGTGCTTCTTTTTTTAAGGACTTTATTTATTTATTTGTCAGAGAGAGACAGCATAAGCAGGGGGAGTGGCAGGCAGAGGGAGAAGCAGGCTCCCCGCTGAGCAGGGAACCCTATAAGGGTCTCGGTCCCAGGACCCTGGGATCATAATCTGAACTGAAGGCAGACACTTAACTGACTGAGCCACCAAGACATTGCCACAAGAGTCAATTGTACTTCTTAGTTGTACTTAGATTTGCATGTGATAAAAGTGTATATTTAGCAGATTTATGGAGAAATATGTCCTGGTACAATAGCATTCTGTGAAAAAGTATTCTGTTTTGTGGGTGTGGTTTACCATTTAACAAAACAGTATAGAAGCCAGAATCTTTCTATTAATTGCCATTTGGGATTCGAACAAGTTAGTATCTGTCTATACTAGTATACAAAAGTGATTCTTTAATACAGAACTTTAAAAAGACAACAAAAAAATTGATTAAGAACGACTGAATCCATACTATAGAATGAGACTATATGCAAATTACTCATTTATAATACGAATAGTCATTATATTAATACAACACACTAGAAGTAACCCAAAGTATTATTCTGAAGACAAGTTCTAATTCCTTCTGGTAGGGTTGCTGAAATATGTAGGGATGGTAGGGGTAAGGCTCGCTGTCTAAATGCCATTCATTTTGTTGTGTCATCATCCATAATCTGGATTCTTTGTTGATCCTTTTCTGGGTGTTTGGTGCAAATCTGAACTGGAATGGTCACCTCTTTACAACAAGCTAGATAAGAAGTATTACTTTTTTTTTTTAAGATTTTATTTATTTATTTTACAGAGAGAGAGAGAGAACACAAGCAGTGGGAGTAGGAGAGGGAGAAGCAGACTCCCCACTGAGCAGGGAGCCGGATATGGGGCTCAATCCCAGGACCCTGGAATCTTGACCTGAGTCGAAGGCAGATGTTTAACCGACTGCACCACCCACACATCCCAAGAAATATTACTTTTGTTACTGTTTTTTTTTTTTTCGTATCACACAGTCTTTTATTTTTTTTTTATTCTTATGTTAATCCCCATACATTACATCATTAGTTCTAGATGAAGTGTTCCATGATTCATTGTTTGTGCATAACACCCTGTGCTCCATGCAGAACGTGCCCT
>NW_027682919.1:0-14665 GCF_054177405.1 Leptonychotes weddellii
TATATGGCTTTTATGATATTGAGGTATGTTCCCTCTATCCCTACTTTGTTGAGGTTTTTTTAATCAAGAGAGGATGCTATATTTTGTCAATTACTTTTTCTGCATCTATTGAGGAGGATCATATGGTTCTTGTCCTTTCTTTTATTAATGTAGTGTATCACACTGATTGATTTGAGGATGTTGAACCACCCTTGCATCCAAGGCATAAATTCCACTTGGTCATGGTGAATAATCCTTTTATTGTACTGTTGGATCCTACTGACTAGTATCTTGGTGAGAATTTTGGCATCCATGTTCATCAGGGATATTGGTCTGTAATTTTCCTTTTTGTTGGGCTCTTTGTCTGATTTTGGGATCAAAGTAATGCTGGCCTCATAGAAAGAGTTTGGAAGTTTCCTTCCATTTCTATTTTTTTAAACAGTTTCAGAAGAATAGGTATTAATTCTTCTTTAAATGTTTGGTGGAATTCCCCGGAAGCCATCCAGCCCTGGACTCTTGTTTGTTGGAAGATTTTTTGATTACTGCTTCAATTTCTTTGCTAGTTATGGGTCTGTTCAGGTTTTCTATTTCTTCCTGTTTCAGTTTGGTAGTTTATATATATCTAGGAATGTATCCATTTCTTCTCGATTACCTAATTTGTTGGCCATATAATTGCTCATAATATTCTCTTTTCTTTCTTTTAAGATTTTATTTATTTGCCAGGGAGAAAGAGAGAGAGCCTGAGAGTTCAAAAGCAGGGGGAGCAGCAGACAGAGGGAGAACCAGCCTCCCCACTGAGCAAGGAGCCTGTTTGGGGACTCAATCCTAGGACCATGGGATCATGACCTGAGCTGAAGACAGACACTTAACCAACTGAGCCAACCAGGCATCCTGCTCATAATTTTCTCTTATAATTGTTTGTATTCCTTCAGTTTTGGTTGTGATCTCTCCTCTTTCATTCATGATTTTATTTATTGGCATCCTTTCTCTTTTCCTTTTGATAAGTCTGGCTTGGGATTTACCAATCTTTTAATTCTTTCAAAGAACCAGCTCCTAGTTTCACTGATCTGTTCTACTGCTCTTTTTTATTTATATATCATTGATTTCTGCTCTAATATTCATTATTTCTCTTATCCTGCTGGGTTTAGGCTTTATTAGCTGTTCTTTTTCCAGCTCCTCTGGTGTAAGGTTAGGTTGTGTATTTGAGACTTTTGTTTTTTGAGGAAGGCCTGTATTGCTATATATTTCCCTCTCAGGAACACCTTTGCTGCTTTCCAACGGTCTTAAACTGTCCTGTTTTCTTTTTCATTTGCTTCAATGTATTTTTTAAAAATTATTCTTCAATTTCTTGGTTAACCCATTCATTCTTTAGTAGGATGCTCTTTAATCTCCATGTATTTGTGGTCCTTCCAATTTTTTCTTGTGCTTGAGTTCAGGTTTTAAAGCCTTGTGTTCTGAAAATATTCATGTTATGATCTCAGTCTTTTTGTACCAGCTGAGACCTAATTTGTGACTCAGTATGTGATATATTCTGGAGAATATTCCATGTGCACTCAAGAAGAATGTGTATTCTGCTGCTTTTGGATAAAATGATTTAAATATATCTGTGAAGTCCATCTGGTCCAGCGTGTCATTCAAAGCCCTTGTTTCCTTGTTGATCTTCTGCTTAGATGATTTTCCTTTGCTGTGAGTGGGATATTAAAGTCCCCTACTAATAATGTATTATTATCAATGAGTTTCTTTAAGCTTGTTATTAATTGGCTTATATATTTGGCTGCTCCCAAGTTAGGGGCATAAATATTTATAATTATTAGATTCTTGTTGGATATACCCTTTAATTCTGATATAGTGTCCTTCCTCATCTCTTCTTACAGTCTTTGGTTTAAAATCTAGTTTGTCTGATAATAAGGTGGCTACTTCAGCTTTCTTTTGATGTTCATTGGCATGATAAATTGTTCTCTACGCCATCACTTTCAATCTGGAGGTGTCTTTGGGTCTAAATTTAGTCTCTTGTAAGCAGCATATTAATAGGTCTTGTTTTTTTATCCATTCTGATACCCTATGTCTTTTGATTGGAGCATTTAATCCTTGTACATTCAGAGTAATTATTGAAAGATATAAATTTAATGCCATTGTATTACCTATAAAGTTGCTGTTCCTGTAGATTGTCTCTGTTCCTTTCTGTCTTTGTTACTTTTGGACTCTCTCTCCACTCATGGATCACCTTTAATATAAATTATTTAATATTAAACCAACAGGGCTGGTTTAGTGTTCACAAATTCCTTTAGTTTTTGTTTGTCCTGGAAACTCTTTATCTCTCCTTCTATTCTGAATGAGCCCTGTTGGATAAAGTATTCGTGGCTGCCTATTTTTCCCATTTAGCACATTGAATATATCATGCCAGTCCTTTCTGGCCTGCCAGGTCTCTGTGGACAGATCTGTTGCCAGCCTTATGCATCTACCCTTGTAGGTTAAGGACTTCTTGTCCTGAGATGCTTTTAGGATTTTCTCTTTATCTTTAAAATTTGCAAGCTTCACTATTATACGTCAAGGTGTTGACCTATTTTTATTGATTGTGAGGGGGGGTTCTCTGTGCCTCCTGGACTTGAATGCATGTTTCCTTGAATGCAATTTCCTAGGGAAATTCTCAGCTATATTTTGTTCAAGTAACCCTTAGCCCCTTTGTCCCACTCTTCATTTTCGGGGACCCCAATTATACAGATACTATTTTGCTTTATGGAATCACTGAGTTCTCTAAGTTTCCCTTCATGATCTAATATTTTCTTTCTCTCTTTTCACTTTCCTTATTTTCCATCATTTTATCTTCTATATCACTGATTCACTATTCTGATTTGTTCGTTCTTGTTTTTATAGCCTCCACTTGGTATGGCATCTTGGTAATAGCATTTTTAATTTCTGCCTGACTAGATTTTAGTTCTTTTAACTCTACAGTAAGGAATTCTCTAATGTCTTCTATGCTTTTTTCAAGCCCAGCTACTATTTTTATAATCATTGTTTTAAATTCTAGTTCAGGCATCTTACTTATATCTGTATGGATTAAATCCCTAGCTGTGAGTACTACCTCCTATTCTTTCTTTTGGGGTGAATTTGTCCATCTTGTCATTTTGTGCAGAAAAGGAAAGAAGAGAGAAAAAACAACAATAACAATGACAATGGAAAAAATAAAACAAACAATAAAACAAAATGAAACAATAACAAACAAAAACCAAAACAAAACTAGATCCAGTGTGTGTTTCAGTCTGCTTGTTAAAAGAAACTAGATTCCAAAACAAGAAAGATTTCTTTCTTTTAACGAGCAGACCAAACATATATATTATAAAATACAATGAAAGGAAACAAAAAATAAGTATATATAACATATATAAAAATATAAATTAAAAAATATATAAAAATGAAATTTAAAAATAAAGAAGAATTTAAAAATAAGAAAATAACTGAAAGTGTAACACTTAAAGATTAAAGAATAGGGCGCCTGGGTGGCTCAGTTGGTTGAGCGACTGCCTTCGGCTCAGGTCATGATCCTGGAGTCCCGGGATCGAGTCCCGCATCGGGCTCACTGCTCGGCAGGGAGTCTGCTTCTCCCTCTGACCCTCCTCCCTCTCATGCTCTCTGTCTCTCGTTCTCTCTGTCTCAAATAAATAAATAAAATCTTTAAAAAAAAAAAAAAAGACTAAAGAATAAAAAAGAAAGAATATTATGTACTGTTTTACCCCCAAGAGCTAAAGCTTTGCAGTTGTCTATGATCAGTAAACTAACTCAGTGTGAGCCAGTTGTTCCTTCTGGTCTTCTGGGGCCTGTTGCACTGATTCCCAGGTGCACTTGCCCTATTGCAAATGTGCCTCCCTTGCCAGGAAGTTACGTTCAATGTAAGCGGCTCCAATTCCACTATGTGGTGCTGTTTTGCACCCCCCACTCTTCAGTGAGCCCCCACAGAAATGCAGTTGATCACTCTTGTCTCTCTGGTTTCCATCAGAACTCTGTTTGCCCTGCCCGTGACCAAGCATTTTTATCTCAGGCACACGCCTGAGTTTCAAAACTCCAAATTTTATAGACTCCTGTGGAGTGGATCCATGCAATTCCTTCCAGTGGAGGGGGCGGTCTTGACATGCTTCTGCCTTTTGCTAGACTCCTGGCAGGAAAGTGGTTGCACAACCATGCAGTGGTTCAAAGTTTATGGCAACACAAAGCAGAAAGATGGCACCTAGACTCACTGTTTTCAGCTGGCCTCCCCACGCTTATGCCTGGGAACTCTGCCACACGCAGGCACCCCCATTACTCTTATGACCCTGGGGATCCTGAGACCACCCTGTCACACCTGGGATTCCACCCTGCTTTGCCAACCTGAGCACATTTAAGCCAAGAAATCTCCCACTGTAGCAGATTTCTAAAAGTTCTGATTTTTGCACTCCACTGCTTATAATACTTTGCAGTAGCCTCCTTAAGCAGGCTCCTTCACCTCCATATCCTCAGATATATCAGCCCAGATTCAAATCTCCACACCTCCTATCTTCCAAAAAGTGGTCACTTTTCTACTTGTAGATTTGCAGCATTTGTGTTCTTAGACCACTGATTGATTTCTTAGGTGTTCAGAATGATTTGATAACTATCTAGCTATATTGGAGGGATGAGACAAACTTAGGGTCCCCTACTCCTCTGCCATCTTAACGTCTCCCCCTGTCATTCTAAAATTTTAATGTGTATATAGCTTAGGTTGTTAGTTGGTGCGGTTTTTTTTGTGGGTTTTTGTTGTTGTTGTTTTTAAAAAGAATTTTGACATGTTACATCTTGTAAATTCAAGGTACTTTAGTACATTTATATATTGTATTGCCACTGAAGTAATGTCTACCACATCATTATAGTACAATGTTATTGTCTATATTCATCATACTGTGCATCAGATCTCTATGGCTTATACCCTTAAACACCATTAATTTAATACCCTCACACTCCACCCCCTGGTAACCACCATTTTACTTTTTTTTTTTTTTTACAAGTTGGACTTTTTTAGATTCCACATATAAATGATATCATACAGTATTTGTCTTTCTCTGTCTCACTTATCTTGCTTTGCATGATGTGCTCAAGGTCAGTCCATCCATGTTGTCATAAATGGTAGGATTTCCGTTTTTTTATGGTTGAATAATATCCTATTGTATATAACATACCTTCTTTATCCATTCATCCATCAGTGAACAGTTAGGTTAAGCTTAATTTGTTCTTCTTTTTCTATTTCTTTGAAGTATAAAGTTAGGTGATTTATTTGATATTTTTCTAATTTTTTTTAATTTTATTATGTTACGTTAATCACCATACATTACATCATTAGTTTTTGATGTAGTGTTCCATAATTCATTGTTTGTGTATAACACCCAGTGCTCCATTCAATACATGCCCTCTTTAATACCCATCACCAGGTTAGTATATATATCAAAATTGCTATAAAATTCCTTCTCAGAACCTTTTTTGCTGCATGCCACAAAGTTTGATATGTTGTATTTTCATTTATTTCAAGATAATTTTATTTCCCTTTTGATTTCTTCTCTTATCCATTAGTTGTTTAGAAGTGTATTGTTTAGTTTCCCACAGATTTGAAGATCTATTTACTTTCATCTTGTTGATTTCTAATTTCATGCCACTGTGGTCAGAGAAGATAACCAGTATGATTTCCATCTTCTTAAATTTGCTAAGATTAGTTTTATGGCCTAATATATATTAGGACCTATCCTGGAGAATGTTCCATGTGTGCTTGAGAAGGATGTGTATGCTGCCATTGTTGGATGGAATGTTCTGCTAAATCCATTGTTCTAAAGTGTTATTCAATTCCAACATTTCCTTGTTAATTTTCTGCCTGGACAATCTATTCATTGCTGATAGTGGGTACGAAAATCCCCTACTATTATTATATTGTTGTCTATTTATTAGTTAAGGTCTATTAGCATTTGCTTAATGTATTTCAGTGCTTGGATGGTAGGGAGCATATATACAGTTGACCCTGAAAAACAGAGGTTTGAATTGCGTGGGTCCACACTTTTTAAATATAATACGGTACTGTAAGTGAATTTTCTCTTCCTTATGATTTTCTTAATAACATTTTATTTTCTCTGGCTTACTTTACTGTAGGAATACAGTATATAAAACATATACAAAACACATTTTAATCAATAGTTTGTTATTGGCTAGGCTTCCCATCAACAGTAGGCTATTTATAGTTAAGTTTTAGGGGAGTCAAAACATACACAGATTTTCTACTGCATGGGGGATTGGTACCCTTAACCCCCCTATTAAGGGTAAATTGTATTTATGTTTTTTATATCTTCTTGTTGTTTTGACCCTTTTATCATTATATGATGACCTTTTTTGTCTCGTTACCATTTTTGCCTTGACGTCTATTTTGTCTTATATAAGTATGGCTACACCTGTTTTCTACCATGTGATTTCTACTGTTTCACTTTGAGTCTGTGCTTCTGGAGCTATAGTAGGGTCTTGTTTTATAATCCATCCAGCCACTCTGTAGCTTTTGATTGGTGAGCTCAATCCATTTACATTTAGAGTGATTATTGGTATATGAGAACTTACTACTGCCATTTTATCTTTTGCTTTCTGCTATTTTATCTTTTGCTTTCTGGTACTGCAAGAAACCCCATTGTTTTTCTTTGTGTTTCTGTTTTTTAGGTTGGTGATTTTCTATGATGATTTACTCAGTTTCCCCTTTTTGCATATTTTCTTTCTTTTTTTTCTAGATTTTTGTTTTGTGGTCTCCAATAAGGTTTGTATAAAACCTCATAGATAAAATAATATTTTTTTTTCTGCTGATCACAATTTCTCTTCATTTGCCTATATGGATTCTGTAATTTTCCTTCTACCCTTTTATATTTTTGTTGTCACAAATTATTCTTTTTATGCTGTGAGTTTGTTACCAATTGTAGTAGCTATACTTATTTTTAATGCCTTTTTCCTTTAACCTTTATGCTATAATTGTTTAACACCATCTTCCACAATAGAGTTACACTTTTCTGTTTCTGTCTACTTATCACCTTACTCAAAGTTTTGTGTACTTTTGTCTTTTTGTTTCAAGTAGAAGAGCTCCTTTCAACATTTCTTGTAAGGCAGGTCTACTGGTGGTGAACTGCCTCAGCTTTTGTTTGCCTGCAAAAGCCTTTAATTCTCCATCATATCTGACAGATAACTTTGCTGGATAGAGTATTCTTGGCTGGCAATTTTTACCTTTCAATACTTTAAATATGTCATTCCACTCTCTCCTAGTCTATAGAGTTTCTGCTGAGAAATCTGCTGATGGTTTAATGGGGATTCCTTTCTAGGAATTCCTTTCTTTTTCCTCGGCTACCTTTAAGATTTTTTTTTTAATCATTGACTTTTGTCAGCTTCATAATAATGTGTCTTGGAGAGGGTCTTTTTGAATTGAGATAGTAAAGTGACCTACTAGCTTCATGGACTTGCATGGTTAATTATTTCCCCAGGTTTGGGAAGTTCTCAGCTATTATTTCTTTAAATAACCTCTCTGCCTCTCCTTCTTATTCCAGTATACCTATTATTCCTATGGTGGTTTTCCTAATGGAATCTGATAGCTCTTTGCTATTTTAAACCTTAGTTTTCTCTCCTCTTCCACTTAAATCATTTTCAGATTCCTATCTTCTAGATCACTTATTCTCTCTTCCATCTGATCGGTTCTATTTCCAATGTCTTCTAATGCATTCTTCATTTAATTTATTGAGTTCTTAGCTCCAGAATTTGTTTGGGTCTTTTAAAAAAATTTTAATCTCTTGGTAAAGTACTCCTTCTATTCATTAATTTTATTCCTGAGCTCATCAACTTGCCTTTCTGAGTTTTCTTGTAGCTCAATGAATTTCTTCATAACATCTATTTTTAATTCTCTGTCAGTTAGAACCCAATCTTCTGTGACTTTGATTTTGGTTGCTGGAGAATTGTCATTTTCTTTTTGTAATACTGCATTAACATAATTTTTCATGGTGCCTGATGAGATACGTCTCTGCCAGTGCATTTTTTATTTAAGCAAAGTTTTGTTTGATTTTAATAGTTCTATAGGTTGGGAATTAGAGGCCTTTATTTTCTAGCGGGTGATACTACAGCACACATTTTTTGTTTCTCTTACCTGAGCTTGTATTGTGACTGTATTTGGAAATATGCACTTTCCACTTTCCATCCCCTCTGCAAGAAGGGCCACTGGCACCAAGGTCATTGCTTATGCTGGGGTCCTCAATTCCATTGCCACTGCTGTGATAGCCAGAGTTGTGGGTACTGCTTCTGCAGCCAGGGTTAGAGGTACCACTGTTGCTCCTGGAACTACTGGGTTCACAGACACTAGTACTTCTACTGCTTCCCTGACTCTGCTGCCTCCATGATGTCTAAGCCACCCACCTTCAGATGTACAGATTATGGGTCTCTCCAGCATCCTGGTGTGCACAGAAAACTTTGTTGGGTTATGGGTGTCCTACTGGTTGTAAATTAGAAGGGGAGAGACAAAGGGAGTGACTTATGCAGGCATGATGCTGATGTCACTGCTGAAATATCTATTCTAATAACAGTTACTAAAATATATAGTATGTTTAAAGAAAAACTGAATCTATATACCTATTATTCATAATATGTTCCCTCAATCAACAGAGTCTGGAAATTTGAAGACTAGCATGATAAATCATTGAAATATTTTGGTATTTAAAATGTCTCATGGCTGGGTATCTCAGAAAATGTCTCTTTAAAAAACAAAATAAATCAAAATATAATTATTTAGACATAAGGTTCTATCTGCCACCAGCCTGGGTATTGCAAAGATATTTGTTCTCCAAAAGTATCAGGAACCATTTTAAGAAAAAAATGGCTTATTCTTTTGATATTAAACAGTCTCTGAAAACCCATTCCTATCATAGAACAAGGACCCAACTTAAGATCAGGTCCCTACATTGTTTCTATAAGAGAGTGTCAATGATAAATATAAATGGAGTGTTCCAAATATGATTTTGCATGTCCATAGTTAGTCACCAAGTATTTACAATGGAATTATATATTACACAGATTAAAGCAGCATTTTTGTTTAGAGAACATAAAAGTTAGAATTTTCTCTGATCTAACTTTTTAGAAGTTTAAAACTTACTTCAAAAAATCAATTTCTATGAAAATATCTACTAATTTCATTTGTTTTACAAGCTGGTTAAATTATGGCATACATAATAGAGATTGTGTGTATGTATTACATAAGACAAGGTCTGCCCTCACATTTATCCCACTTAGAACTATTGCCATATGTAGAGTCAAACATAATTACATAACATAGATGGAGAGCTGTACTCCTAAACCCATGGAAGAATCTTGTTGCTAATATGTAAAAACAGCACACTAAATTCTGAATTATAAATATTAAATATATATTGCTTGCTTGTTTTAAAATGTTGATACGTGTTAATTAAAACTTGAATATTATAAAATAGAAATCTTTTTATTCTATAAAAACTCCCACAGACATTGTTTTAATGAAAATATCATTGGTACTACTCTTCACTGATGCTTGTATCTTCTCTTGCCCCCATATTTCCACTCTCAGTAATTTGTTTAAGCCACAAATTTGGATGTGGTCTTGAATGCTCTCCTTCCTTTGTCTACCTTTATACTAATCAAATAAATCACAAAGTATTCTTTATTCTACTTCTTTAATATTTCTAGAATCTATACTTTTTCTCCAACATCAAGTCAATATTCAACTAACCCCATGATCTCTAGCTTCGTATAGCTAGCTTATTGCAACAGCCTATTAACTAGGTTACCTATTTCTTATAAATGAACTATTGTAATTCACTCTCTGTACTGAATTCTTTCACTCATTCATTGAATCTATTCAGCTACATACTATGCGACAAGGCACTGTTCTATGTGTGACCAATCTTTCTAAAACTCAGAGTTGATTATATGAACTTCCTTAAAACTTCAATGAGCTCACCTTTTTTTATGAAATCCAATTATTTTGAATTCCTTATATATCCCCGTTACTTTGCTTTCTCTCAATACTAGTCCATTGCAAATGTTTATATGTCTTCTCTGGCTAAGATCTCCCTTTTCCTCAGTGCTTTGTTAAGACTCTTCTATGTCACCATGTAGTATTCACGAAGAGCACTCATTGTATTTTAAGTGCCTAGCTAAAATGTCTCACTCACCTCTTGAAAATAAGCTCCTTGAAAATAGAGAATGTGCCTTAGTATTCATTATATGTAGACTATTTAGCAAGGTCTGAAAACATCAGAATCTCAATAAATAATTACTGATTAAACAAAGTCCTGGTCACCTGAGTTTTACAGCATATGCTAAGTTTACTTTTCCATCATTTATGTCAAACTTTTGAATCTCAAATACAATATTAAAAGTATATACTGAAAATACTTATTAGTCAAATTCCTAGTCTTATTTTTTTTTTTCTAGAGTCTCTGGACCACCCAGGAAGAACAGTAATCCAAGAGGTATACAAACCTCATAAGAAAGGCAGAATCCTCACTATTTAAGTGTGACCTAGGAAGTCATATATATTGTGGTAGCATGTTATGAGAGCTCACCCTTCAACATTACTACCAATAGCAGCTTTTTATCAGAGAAAACTGAAAATACTACCTTCACCAGTTAACTAAGTTAACAGCACAAGTAGTGGGACAAATTAACTTCATCATCTCCTGATAAGATACACTGAGAACAATACAGTACAGCATCTGTGGTAGTGTAGTCAAATGTGCTTAACCTGATTCTAGCCACAAGAAAATATTATATAAAAACAAAATGAGGAAAATTCTACAAAATAACTGGCTTCAGCCTAAAATTATATCAAGAGCTCAAAAGATAAGTAACAACTATGGAATTGTTCTATATTGAGGGAGTCTAAGTAGACATGACTTCTTTAACACATGATCCCAGATCCTGGGTCCTGGATTAGAATTAATTTGTTTGTTTGTTTGTTTTGTCATAATGGGTATCTTTGGACAATTGGTAAAATTTGAATGAGATACCTGGATAAGAAGGTAATATTAGTGTTAAATTTCTGATTTTGATTACTGTACTACATTTATACAGAGAATGTCCTTGCTCTTAGTAATTATACACTTAAGTATTTAGCAATAATGGTACATCATGCTTTCAAATTACTATCAATTGAATGAGAAAAATCTAATAGGGGTGTATGTATGGGAACTTATAGGTGTGTGTGGAAAGAGAGAGAAAGAGAGAAAAAACGTAAAATGGGGAATACTGGAAACAATTGGGGAACCTGGAATTTCTTGTAAGGTTGAGATTATTATAAAGTTTGAAAAGTATAAATAACATCAGAGAAATGAAAAAGAAACTTAATAAGTGGAGAGAAATACTTCTAAATATCCTTAAATGGAAAGCTATTATTGGAGTGGAAGACTGAATACAATATCTATTTTCTTCAACTTGATCTATAGCTTCAATGCAATTCCAATCAAAATTACAGTACATTTTTTATTTTTGTAGAAATGTAAAAGCTAACTCTAAAATTTATATATAAATGCAAAGAGCTAATATATCTAGGATTATTCTGAAGAAGAAAAACGCATCTGGAAGTTGTACAATATCAGATAAGTCTACAGTAATTAAGAGTGTGTGGTAAAGGTGCAAGGATAGACAAATAGCTCAATGAAACAGACAAACAACACATGGATTCATGTTTTCTCATCTGATTTATGCCAAAGTGCCTCTGCACTGAAATGAGAAAAGGTGATCTTTTCTTTTCTTTTTTTTTTTAAAGATTATATTTATTTATTTGACAGAGAGAGACACAGCGAGAGAGGGACACAAGCAGGAGGAGTGGGAGAGGGAGAAGCAGGCTTCCTGTGGAGCAGGGAGCCTGATGCGGGGCTCGATCCCAGGACCCTGGGATCATGACCTGAGCCGAAGGCAGACATTCAATGACTGAGCCACCCAGGTGCCCCAAGAAAAGGTGATCTTTTCAATAAACCGTGTTGGATCAGACAAACATCAATTCCAGGTAGATTATAGAGATAAATTTGAAAGTTAAAATAATAAAGTGTTTAGAAGCTAACATAGGCAAATATCTCCAAGACCCTAGGAGAGGCAACAAATCTCTGAGTAAGTATATAAGAAGCAAAGTATTAAAGGAAAGATGGATAAATTGAATGTCAAAAACCAAGAGACTCTATATATCAAAAGACACCATGAGAGAGTGAAAATCAGGCTACAACTGTCAGAAGATATTTGCAATACATGAAAACAAGACCATATCCAGTTACACAGAGAACTCCTACAAATCAATAATTAAAAGGCAGATATCCCAGTAAAAAGTCAAAAAACCTGAACAAACTCCACAAAAGAGTATACACAAATGGCCAAGAGCATGTGAAAAAAATGTGCAACATCAGGGAGCAAAATGGCGGAGGAGTAGGAGACCTGGATTTTGTCTGGTCCCAGGAATTCAGCTGGATAAGGATCAAACCATTCTGAACACCTACAAACTCAACAGGAGATCGAAGAAAAGAATAGCAACAACTCTCTTAACAGAAAAGCGACCACTTTCTGGAAGGTAGGACGTGCGGAGAAGTGAATCAGAGGCGATATTCTGGAGGATAGATGGTGGGGGAGGGGGCCTCCGTCGGCCACTTCTGGCAAGTAAAAGAGCAGCAGAGCACAAAATCGGAACTTCTAGAAGTCTGCTCCACTGAGGGACGTTGCTCCAGTGGCTAAGCTGTGGGTGGAACCCGCGCTAGGACAGTGTGGTCTCAGGACCCTCGGGGTCACAGAAAGACTGGGGGTGCTTGAGTGTGGCAGAGCTCCTAGGTATCAGAGCAGGGAAGCCAGCAGCAGAGACAGAGCCAAGGAGTGGGCTCTCAGCTCGGGGTTGCCATAAACCATGATCCGCGGCACAGTCGGGCCACTGCTCCTCCAGCAGGGACCAAACAAGTGGCAGATCCAGGGAGACTCCCTTTCTTCCCCTGGGAGAAGCGGCGTGGGAGTGCACCACAGGGATCTGCTGGGTTTGGAGACTCCACACAGGGTTGGGTGCCAGAGATAGAAACACTTGGTCACAGGCTGGGTGAGCACACAGTGTGGCTGGAGACCAGGGAGACGGGAGTGACCAACTGTTTTTCTCTGGGGACTCACTGAGGAGTGAGGCCCCGAGTTCTCAGCTCCTCCAGGGCAGAGATTGGGAGGCCACCATTTTCATTCTCGTCCTCCAAAGCTGTACGGAAGGTTTGCAGGGAACAAAAGCTCCCAAGAGCAAACCCCAGCAGATTACTTAGCCCAGAACCGGCAAGGGTGGGGCAAGTCCACCTCTGGCAAAGACATTTGGGAACGACGGCAACAGGCCCCTCCCCCAGAAGATTAGCAAGAACAGCCAGCCAAGACCAAGTTTACTGATAATGAGAAAGGCAGAACTCCAGCGCTAGGGGAATAGTGCACATAGAATTCATGGCTTTTTTTACCATGATTCTTTAGTCTTTCAAAGTTAATTTTTTTTTAACTGTCTTTTTTTTTTTTAATTTTTCTTTTTCCCTTTTTCAGCCAACATCTTATCAATCCCTATCCTAAAAAATATTTTTTATTTTTCATTTTTAGAGTCATACTCTATCCCTTCATAGTAGTTACCCTTATTTTTGGTATATATATATATATAAGTTGTTCTCTGTTTAAAATTTTGAGATACAGTTTCTTCTAACAGATCAAAATATACCCCCAATCTCTAGTGTATGGCCTTGTTCTAGTCTCCTGCCTGATCACATTCTCTCCCCTTTTCTTAAAAAATTCTGTTCTTTCTTTTTTCAACCAACTTCTTATCAATTCCTTTTATGTAATCTTTTATAATTTTCATTTTTACAGTCATATTCCATCCCTTCATCGTATTAACCCTTATTTTTGTACATATATAAGTTTTTCTTTTTTTAAAATTTTGGGAGGCACTTTCTTCTAACAGACCAAAATACACCCAAAATCTAGTGTGTGGCACTGATCTATGCACCAGTCTGATCATATTTGATCATATTCTGGTTTTGTTTGGTTTTGTTTTTGTTTATATCTTTATCTTTTTCTCTTTTCTTTCTTTCCCTTTCTTTTCCCCCAGTTTCAGGTCTTTTCTGATTTCTTTAGTGTATACTTTCTGGGGAACGTTGTTACCCTGTTAGCATTTTGTTCTCTCATTCATCTATTCTCCTCTGGACAAAATGACAAGATGGAAAAAATCACCTCAACAAAAAGAACAAGAGGCAGTACTGACTGCCAGGGACCTAATAAATACGGACATTAGTATGATGTCAGAACTAGAGTTCAGATTGATGATTTTAAAGATACTAGCTGGGCTTGAAAAAAGCATGGAAGTTATTAGAGAAACCCTTTCTGGAGAAATAAAAGAACTAAAATCTAACCAAGTCAAAATCAAAAAGGCTATTAATGAGGTACAATCAAAAATGGAGGCTCTAACTGCTAGGATAAATGAAGCAGAAGAGAGAATTAGTGATATAGAAGACCAAATGATGGAAAATAAAGAAGCTGAGAGAAAGAGAGATAAACAACTAATGGATCACGAGGGCAGAATTCGAGGGATAAGCGATACCATAAGATGAAACAACATTAGAATAATTGGGATCCCAGAAGAAGAAAGAGAGAGAGGGGCAGAAGGTAT
>NW_027682920.1:0-7331 GCF_054177405.1 Leptonychotes weddellii
TTTTAGCAGAAAAACATCAATGGCATTAATTTTATTAAAACTCTTAAATTAAATCTATAATGTGGGTGAATGTATACTTTATTCCAAGACTGGTCTAGGTTGCCTTTAGAAAGTGAGGATGGGTTAGAACTCAAACTTTCTATGGGAAGGACCACAGAAGCCACCCCCCAGAGCTCCCATATTTTAGAGATACAGAAACAAAGACCTGGGGGTGGGGGTATTAATGCTTTTCTAAGGTAACTGCTCACACCGGTGAAAGATTCCAAACCTCCTGGGTCATTCCCACTATACCCCAGCACTGCTGAAACAGAGACCAGGGATCTCTTCCTTGGGATTGCTGTGCTGCTGAGTTCTATTCCTTTAGCCTAACAGTCATTTTTGTTAACAAGAAATCAAAAAACATAGAGCTAAATGTGACCCTGCGGGTCAGCTGGTCTAACCTCATCTTATAGATGAGCCAACTGAACGTTTCCTGGGAAGGGTTCTGAGCGTGATAAGTATGTCGTACAATGAAATCGTATAGCATGTGGCCTTTACTGTCAGGTTTTCTTTAAAATTATAAATCTGGGGGTGCCCGGGTGGCTCAGTTGGTTGAGCATCCAACTCTTGATTTCAGCTCAGGTCTTGATTTCCCGGTCATGGGTTCAAGCCCTATATTGGGCTCTGTAACTGGGCATGGAGCCTACTTAAAAAAAATAAAATAAAATCATAAATCTGAAGGTGTTCATCTACTTCAGTCCCTCTAGTAGTTTCCTATTGCATGAAGACCCCAGTCCTTCCCATGGCCTCCAAACTCCCTTCCTGGGGCGCCTGGGTGGCTCAGTCGTTAAGCGTCTGCCTTAACGACTGGGATCCTGGGATCGAGTCCTGCATCGGGCTCCCTGCTCCGCGGGGAGCCTGCTTCTCCCTCTCCCACTCCCCCTGCTTGTGTTCCTTCTCTCGCTGTGTCTCTCTCTGTCAAATAAATAAATAAAATTTAAAAAAAAAAACTCAATTCCCATGTGGCCCCCGTGGCTCACCTTATTGTGGCCCCTGTGGCTCACCTCATTGTGCCCTTTGCTCACTGTGCTTGTGCCATGCTATCCTCCTTGCTGTTCTTTAAACAGCCAAGTATTGATGGGGGCTCTATTTAGTGTAGGACCCACTGGCAGATGTTAGAAGAAATACAACCCTGGTCTTTGACAAGCTTACAGTATACGAGGGTGGGGTCAGGGGTAGGATTCATTCTTTCATTCAATCACTCAATACAAAATCATCATCTGTGTATACATTCTAGGTCCAGAGTGGGGCACTGAGGATATCCAGTCCAACAAGACAAGGACCTCAAATTCAGCTGGGAGAAGAGCCAGAGAAGTCAGCTGGAAAATAGCATGACTGGGGCGCCTGGGTGGCTCAGTCGGTTGGGCATCCGACTCTTGGTTTTGGCTCAGGTCATGATCTCAGGGTCGTGGGATTGAGCCTGCCCCCTCCCAACCCCTGCATGGGGCTCACACTCAGACTAAGTGTTGGGATGATTGGAATACAGAGGAGAGCTCCCTACATTTCCTTGGGGGCCAGGGAGGCTTCTCAGAGAAGATGGCACCTGGGTTGTGTCTTGAAGAACGCCGAGGAGGTGGTCGAAGTCGAAAGCATCAGAGAGCGAAGTGGCAGTGGGTCAGGATGATTAGAGACCTCGAGAACAGCATGTGCAAGCCTTGGGTCTATGCAAGGGCTTGCCACAGTCGGCAGGCTGCTCGCTTTTCTGTCTCGGGGTTTCCTCAGAGCACTAAGAGGTACAACCGGGCCACGGCATGCACGGCCTTACAGGCTAAGCGAAAAAAAAGAAAGCAACCAATAACAAAATTTTATTCTGACAGTTGTTGGCATTGAAAGTGTTAGGTGGGATCACACGGGGTTTTTATCAAGCTCACTGGTGACGTCGAGAGCACTGGGCTTTATTGTTGTGTCCTAGCAGCCAGGGCCAGGTGAGAAATTGCTTTACTAATTCAAGCCAAAAAATCATAAACATTTAATTTTATGAGTGTCTACCCATATATGCTAGTTTCTGTGTGTGTGTGTGTGTGTGTGAAATTTTGGAGAGGTTTTTTTTTTCTTTTACCCTTTTGCAGGTGAGCAAACTGATGCTCAGAGAAGCTGAGCAACCGCCCTGGAGTCACACAGGTAGCGAGCAGGGTGGAAATGGCAGGCTGCCTGCTTCGGTGCAGCTCCCTGCATGGGGATGTCCAGAGCTAATGCAGGGCAAGGGAGGACGGCCAGAGAGGACAGACATGAGTGCTATCTCAGAGGCAGATTTCTGAGGACCCAAGTGAGAGGTGAAAAAGAGGAAGGCATCTGGAATCGTCCAAAGTTTCTGGCCTGGACAGTGAGAGGTGGCGGCATTTGCTGTGGTGGGGAAAGGAAGAAGGAGCATAGGCTGTGTAATGATACGGGGCAGAAAAGGGTCGATGCCAGGGGGAGCCCACAGCGCCCAGCAGGTGCACAAGAGTGAGGCAGGGCATCTGGTGAAGGGTACTGGGAGAAGGTCCAAGCAGGCCAAGTCATTTTAGATGAGGATAAAGGCACTTTGGGCAGGTGACATTGCAAGGGAGAACATTCTAGAGAGAAGAAACAGACAGGGAAGCACGAGGTTATATTGAGGAAAAGGCTGTGGTAGATTTTGAAGGCGTACCCACCATCTGTGACCTTGAACGGCAGGCAGAGTGAGGCACTTTGGGCCGAGGAGTAGAAATCCTTGGCTGGGCTTGGGGAAGGGAAATCTGTCACGGTTGATCTCGGTTGATTTGGAATGGGTAGAGAATGGAAGTGGGGAGGCCAGCTAGGAAGGCTTGCAATGGTGCAGCGGGGAAGGAGTGGGAGCCTGGATCGGGTGGGGATACAGATGTGGGACAGAAGAGGGAGATGCGAGGAGATCGGCGCACATGGGGGTCGATATGCTTTCATAACCGGATGTGAGACTAAAGGATGAGGACGTCGTCCCAGATCATTTTGAAAGTTTTTTGAGTTTGGGTGGAAAGAGCCGAATTCTGTTTTGGCAATGCTGACTTATGACAGCAATCACCTGTCCAAGCAGTGTGGCCCAGAGGAAGGTTGAAAGTTAGTCCAGAGAAAGGTCAAGACCAGAGGTAAAGCCTTGGGGTCGTCCTCCTGGAGGTCAACAACTGAAGTCTTGCCAAGAGCTCGCATTGTTGTGGGCAGAGTAGACAGACACAGAGCAAGGGGCCGGAAACAGCCTCGTGGTGCAGCCATGGATGGAGGAGGCAGTGGAGGGGAGAATTAGGGCAGTGGGGAGGTTCAGAAGTCTGGAAGAGGAATTGCAAAGAGGAGGTGGCAGAAAGAAAAAGTCACTTCAAAACCCAGAGCCTGGACAATTTTGTATGTTGTCACTGCTTTAGGATGTCCACCGAAGACTACATGCAACCCTTCCCCCTTTCTCCCTCACTATAGCTGTGATGCACTGGAACATCTTAAAAAAGACTTTGCCTTCTCTCTCCTTCTCTCTGCCCCTGTGGTGTGTCCAGTTGACTGTTCCTCCCCTTGTCTTCTCACAAGACTTTCAGGATCAAGTGATTCCAGGCCAAGAAACAAAAGCGGAACCGTCCCATTCCCCAGTGGATTCGGATGAAAACAGGTAATAAAATCAGGTAAACTTCAAGAGGAGACATGGGAGAAGACCCCAGCTGGGTCTATAAGGGACTGAGCATGAGATGACACACATATTTATGCTGCGTGAAGGTCACGGGCTCCTATCCTACCACTCTGTAAACGTCACAACTACCTGAACAACAGACATGTCTTTTCGGGGAAATGATTCTTCTATCACTATGCTTCTGCACCAGTAGGTTCGTTCAGTAAAACATATGTGAAAACTTTTGTTTGGGAAAAAAAAAAAGACTTTTCCAAGTACTCACAGAGAACAACAGAGAATACAGCAAATAGCAGATTTGCAAGGCATTCGGTTCTGATCTAGCATAGCCAGGTTGTTCTGAGGGCCTCCTGGGTTTCCTCCCAAAGGGCAGTAGGGCTCTCCACACCATGGCCTCAAAGGTGGGATAGCTTCTTCCAGTCCATGTGTGGGTTCCCCTTTTCCAAGGATTTGCCTGCTATTTCCACTTGACTGGCTTCCTTCTGCCCGCCTCACACAGGAGTCCCTTCTTTGACACTTGGCACCTGGAGTCTGGACAGGAAGGCTGCCCACCCCAAGCCTATGTCCTCTTCTCTTCCACCCATCACGAGTGATGTCTTGTCCTGGTCAGTAACACTAGGAATCATGTCAGTCTTCCGATGAGACCTTGACTCTACTCAGGGCCAAGAGAGCACAACCTTAGAAAGGATGAAATAATAGGGTGTGGGCTTGGGGTGTCTGAGAGCACAAAGCAGGGTTCTCTCAGAGTCAGAATTAGCAAACATTGTCACGGTTGAGGAGGCCGGGACGGAGAAAGAACCTCTGGAAAGTGATGAGAAGGGCACCAGTAGGAAGGCAGGCTTGACCAGAGCAACTGCAAGGGATTTCAGAGGGAGTGTGGAGGCGATGGAAACCAGAGGCATCTGACCTGTCCTCTCCTACCTTGGAAGGATTGTGATGCCTTCTTTTTCCTCATCCCGTACAACATGGCCGCTCCCTGTTCCTACTCTGGTCACTAGTCTGGTTGGGTCAGTCAGGCAGAAGCAGAGGCCTCCCTGTTCCTTCCAGATTCACTGCCCTGTGCGAAGTGGGGACCCGTCTGTCTTTCTGAGCACCAACCTGCTCTTGAGGCCCGTTTGGAATGTGCACCCCGGTCAGGTTTTCCATCTTTTCCATCTCTCCTTCCCTCTGGCTTGTAGCAGGCCCTGCTTTCTCTATCTTTGCTGTCCTGTGAAAGGCCTAAACCAGGACTTTGAGTTGAGCTGTGCAAGGACAGGAAAATCACACTGGGGGAAAAATGGTGCAAGCATAAAAGTTTGTTTGCTTCTGTTTTGGAACGACTTTCATCACAAGAGACAGTAGAGCAAATCCAATAACGTATACCACATGAGGGATTTGCAGGCTATGGATCTTAATGTCTTCTTACTGATAGCCAGGCTGTTTCCCCCCAATCTACCAAACATGCCACTTTTTTCTTCCAGGGCTACCGAGCCTCTTCTTGTTGAGGAGGTTACAAAGAAGGGACCGTGTCCAGGTCTCCCTGTTGCATTCCCCAGAAGTATGACAAGAACTGGGCTCATGACTCAGCCTCGACTACTGCAGGAAGTTTCAGGATGGCTCTCATAGCCAGCAGCCTCTTTCCCCTGAGAACCTATTTTCAAGATAACTATTTGTCTCTTACTGCCTGTGCTTTATTACGGTAGACATCCTCATCGCTCTGTTTTTTGGCAGGATGCTGGGTCTTGGGTGACAGGGCTACGTCTTAGGTAGCCACTCACGGAAATAGGATGCAAAAGATTTGGATTCTAGATTCTGACGCTAATGCAGAGTATGATCCTAGGTAAGTCATGTCTCCTCTCTGGGCCTCAGTTCTCTCATCCATAAATAAAAGGCATGGATAAGATCAATGATGTGCCAGTAAATCTTTAACAACCAGCTCTTGGTGGAAGAAGCTGGGAGAAAGAAGCCCTGATTTGTAGTGTTTGTTAATTTCTGTGGTGTAAATATCCCACCAAAGTCAATGGGCTCATAAATTTCCTAAAAATTTAACAATGGGCTCTGGTGAGATAGTACCAGCCAGTTCCAACTTTGGATAAGATCAATAATACACATATTTTAATCCTGAAATTCTTTGATGTTTAGATCTAAAAGTCCCCTTCAGCCTTAAAATGCTGCAATCCTATGATTCCAACACTGGATGATTTTTTTTTAATTGCCAAGCTACACCCCAAACCTAATTCACAGCACTCATTCCTGTGTAAGTTCATTGGCATCCTGATTGAAGCTGGCTTTGGTCCAGATTCGGAGATATCCTCCCTCTTGAACAAGCAGTTCTCGTCTGAGGCCTTTGAACTAGAAGTGCTCTGAGGCTATCATGGCCTGGGAGTTGGGACGTTGGGTCTTGAAACTCCAGGAGTCATTCTAGAGTCGTTCCTGCCTCCACTTGAGTGGTCAGATGGGTTATGATTCATCACCATGTGATTTCAGCCACTGTTTCCCAGGATGCCTGGAAGCAAGGAAGGCCTGAGAGTGTGGAGCAGACAGAGGAAAAACAGGGAGGAGGAGAAAAGGACATGCCCAGGGTAGGGCCCCTGCTGAGTCGTAAGCAGGTGTGAGTCACTCCTGTCTCCCTTAGCAGCCACACCTTTTGCCCAGATTCTGAATGCCAGGTGGAGAATTTGCCTACACCAAGCTCCCTTGATCAAGTCAGAACAGGTTTCCTGAGAGATCATTCCCATTAAATTAATGGAATCAAAATAAGCTGATCTCTCTTGAAATGTGATTTATGTATTTCTTTTTTTGTTTCCTAAGTGTTGACAGAGGACCCTGAAAGTGTAGAAGAGAAAGAAGAGGAAGAAGCATACTTTGACATCCAGGAGGCTGGAGGTTGGCAGGGGGTGGCGGGGGGTTATATTATCCATTCCTGCCCTCCCATCCTCCCAAACCAGCTTGCTAAAGAAACCAAGCTGAGTGCAGTGAGGAGGGTAATGGGCATGAATATTCATGAGTTACAGTGTTATGATCAAGATCTTTCCATTTGTGTGTGTGTGTGTGTGTGTGTGTATGCCATATGCATGCATGTGTGCATGCAACTGCTACTGAATTAAGAAGAAAAGGTCTAGGGGCACCTGGATGGCTCAGTCAGTTAAGCCTCAGACTCTTGTTTTCACTCAGGTCATGATCTCATGGGTCATGGGATTGAGCCCCTCATGGAGTCCTGCGTTGGACTCTGTGCTCAGTGGGGAGTCTGCTTGAAGACTCTCTCCCTCTGCCCTTCTCCCCCACGTCTCTCTAAAATAAATAAAAAATCTTAAAAAAAAGAAGGGGCGTCCGGGTGGCTCAGTTGGTTAAGCGACTGCCTTCGGCTCAGGTCATGATCCTGGAGTCCCGGGATCGAGTCCCGCGTCAGGCTCCCTGCTCAGTGGGGAGTCTGCTTCTCCCTCTCGCTCTCCCGCTTCCCCCCTCTTGTGCTCTCTCTCTCTCTCATTCTCTCTCTCAAATAAATAAATAAAATCTTTAAAAAAAATTTAAAAAGATAAAGTTATAAAAAAAAGAAGAAGAAGAAAAGGTCTAGAAGGGAAAGACTTGGCGTAGAACTAACTTTTAACCCTCAGGGTCACACCTCACATCCATCAGGGTGCTACCATCAAAACCAAAAACAAGTGTTTGTGAGGACGTGGAGAGAGTGGAACTAAGGAATGTAGAAATA
>NW_027682921.1:0-372 GCF_054177405.1 Leptonychotes weddellii
AGAGGGAGAAGCAGGCTTCCTGTGGAGCAGGGAACCCAATGCGGGGCTCGATCCCAGGACCCCGGGATCACGGCCTGAGCCAAAGGCAGACACTTAACGATTGAGCCACCCAGGCGCCCCTTGTTTTGTTTTTTTAAGATTTATTTATTTGATGGGGCGCCTGGGTGGCTCAGTCGTTAAGTGTCTGCCTTTGGCTCAGGCCGTGATCCCGGGGTCCTGGGATCGAGCCCCGCATTGGGTTCCCTGCTCCACAGGAAGCCTGCTTCTCCCTCTCTCGCTCCCCCTGCTTGTGTTCCCTCTCTCGCTGTCTCTCTCTGTCAAATAAATAAATAAAATCTTAAAAAAACAAACAAACCAGAAAGCAGACTGGGG
>NW_027682922.1:0-372 GCF_054177405.1 Leptonychotes weddellii
ATCAAATTATACACTTGGAGCAGGTGAACTTTATATGTAAAATCTATCTCAGTAAAGCTGTTAGCAAACAAAAGTACCAAACCCAAAGGACCAAAACTTTAAAGTTTCTCAGTTTGGATGCTTACCAGAGGACCTAACACACAGTGTGTGCTAATATGTGTTTGTTAATGAGTGAACAAACTTCCGTCTCTGTGCTATACGCCCAGAGACAGCAGCTGGAGGGCGCGGCGCGCGCTCACACACACACACACACACAGACACAGACACACAGACATAGATACACACACACACAGACATAGACACACACACAGACACACACACACACAGACATAGACACACACAGACATAGACACACACACAGACACACACACA
>NW_027682923.1:0-372 GCF_054177405.1 Leptonychotes weddellii
AAAGAAGAAATCAAGAGAAATTTTAAAGTATTTTGAACAAAACCAATGTAAAAAAACAAATAATCAAAATTCACAGGATGCAGGAAAGCAACACTTACAGGGAAACATACTGCATTGAATGCTTATATTCAAGCAGAAAGATCTAAAATCAATAATCTAAGTTTCCACTTTAGGAAAGTAAAAAAAAAAAAAAAAAAAAAAGAACAAATTAAGTCCAAAGTAAGCTGAAGAAAAGAAATCATAACATTTAGAGAAGATATAAATGAAGTTGAAAACAGAAAATCAATAGAGAAAATAACAAAACCAAAGCTGGTTCTTTGAAAAAGAGCAGTAAAATTGAATCACCTCTAGCCACGGTAACTAAGAAAAAAA
>NW_027682924.1:0-372 GCF_054177405.1 Leptonychotes weddellii
TGCTATACTGTAATCTGCACTTGGGGTTGCTGCCTATAGGATTTCTTTCCCCTCTTGTGGTCCCACATTGTGATTTTCAGGGGGGTTCAGCTAAATTTCTAAGTTCTAACTCCTTGCATTGGTCCGTTTCTTTTTCTTTCTTATTTTGGCCTAGTTCTGAGTGCTGGGTTTCGGGGACTCTTCCCCCCCGCCCCCCCCCCGCCCTGATTTCTCCTTGTTTTTTGGCCCAGACGTTTGTTTTCTTAACACATTCTCATTGTAATGACACTTCTGAAACGGATGTGTTTTGTGTCTGTCAAAAAGCATCCATTCTTCAACTAAATCCTGTCTCTTTTCCATGAACACCATCAGGCTCTCTGAAATCCACTCCAA
>NW_027682925.1:0-372 GCF_054177405.1 Leptonychotes weddellii
TAGGCATGTAAACCCTCCACATTCACATTCCAGATTTAAGTCTCACATCTCATGCTCCAAATCCTCCAGATAAACTAGTTCACTTGTCCTCTGAGTACATCTTGAGTTTTTCCAGTTCTTCTTGTTTTCTTGAAATCCATTTCCTCATTCCATCTCATTCATGGATAGGTTGCAACTTATCCATGATTTAATTACAAAGTCATTTCTCTTTCCAGTTTGTCCCACCTCTGAACTTCCAAAGCTTGTAGATCAAGTTGGAATTTTATTTTGTCTCTTTAATTAGAGAGTGTTGCAAACTCCTGGAACAAAGAATCTATTTTTCAGAAAATATTATGCTATTTTAAAGAGGACAAGATTTCGGGGGGGGGGGGG
>NW_027682926.1:0-372 GCF_054177405.1 Leptonychotes weddellii
AAAAATCCCTTCAAGTTAGTTACTTTCTCCTTTCTTCTCTCCTTTCTTCTCTACTTTCCTGTGCAGTACAGGTAAGGGACATATGAGGGTGGCTTGGGGCTGTCCGACTCCTGAGACCGGGTCTCCCTGTACCACAGCTTCAGTCCATCCTTCTCGTTGATTCTAAAGTTAACATCCGAAGTTCAGATAGAATTGAGTGATCTATGGCAGCCTCTTGTTGTTCACATATTCCTTAGCATGACATTTATGTTTCTTACTTATCTGGCCCCAACCTACTCTTCCAGGCTTACCTCATGCCCTTTCTCCCTAGCACACAAAAACTCCATCCATGTTACAGGCCTTGAAGCTTCCTACATGTGCCATGTCTTTGCA
>NW_027682927.1:0-372 GCF_054177405.1 Leptonychotes weddellii
CCCCAAATTTAATCTGGAGCACCTAAAATGGGGAGGGGGGGCAAAAAAAGAAATTTCACATTGATTAGCTCCGATAAAAGAGCTACTGGTTTGGGGGCGCCTGGGTGGCTCAGTTGGTTAAGCGACTGCCTTCGGCTCAGGTCATGATCCTGGAGTCCCGGGATCGAGTCCCGCATCGGGCTCCCTGCTCGGCAGGGAGTCTGCTTCTCCCTCTGACCCTTCCCCCCTCTCATGTGCTCTCTGTCTCTCTCATTCTGTCTCAAATAAATAAATAAAATCTTTAAAAAAAAAAAAAAAAGAGCTACTGGTTTGTTCATTAAAGGAACAGGAGGGAATAGGGCAAAAACTGGTAACTGGTAAAACTTACTCCTC
>NW_027682928.1:0-372 GCF_054177405.1 Leptonychotes weddellii
CCCTAGAAAATTCTAAAATTTGGACAAACCCTGCAAAAGCATAAATTATTCGAGGAACAGCATAAAAGTGAGCAAGGAATAAAAAAAAATGAATGCCTGAAGGTATTTCTTTTTACCAATTAATCCATTTGGCCCATGGGTTTTTATTATTTGTTTATTATTATTTTATTTTATTTATTATTTTATTATTTGTGTTTTTTTTTTTAACTAAATTCTGTTCTCTGGGCATTGCGCACTGAGGAGAAAGGGAAGAAATGGCAGAAGCTGGGCGGAGGGATTGGAGGGGCGCCAGAGATTGAGGAGAAGGGGTCAGGAGAGAGAGATTAGAAGAACAGAAAAAAGCAGCAGGAAGATGTGATTTGGACCGTGAAG
>NW_027682929.1:0-372 GCF_054177405.1 Leptonychotes weddellii
CATTACCATTTCCATTAGTGCTCCACCAAAAATGAAATACTTTGGTGTAAATCTACCAAATATACAAGATCTATAGCAGAAATCTTGTTGCTTTAATTTGCATTGCCTTGAGGACATATGATGTGGAGCATCTTTTCATATGCTTATTTCCCGTCTATATATTCTTGATGAGGTGTCTGTTCAGGCCTTTCCCCCATTTCCAAATTGGGTTGTTTGGTTTTTTTTATTATTGAGTTTTAAGTGCTCTTTGTTTATTTTGGATAATAATCCCCTATGAGATATGTTGTTAACAACTATTTCTTTCCAGTCTGTGACTTGTCTTCTCATTCTCTTGACGTTGTCTTTTGCAGAGAAGTTTTTGTTTTAATAAAG
>NW_027682930.1:0-372 GCF_054177405.1 Leptonychotes weddellii
CAAATCCTTTTTCTGCATCTATTGAGAGGATCATATGGTTCTTGTCCTTTATTTTATTAATGTAGTGCATCACATTGATTTGCAGAAGTTGAACCAACCTTGCAGCCCAGGGATAAATCCCACTTGGTCATGGTGAATAATCCTTTTAATGTACTGTTGGATCCTATTGGCTAGTATTTTGGTGAGAATTTTTGCATCCATGTTCATCAGGGATATTGGTCTTTAATTCTTTTTGGTGGGGTCTTTATCTGGTTTGGGGATCAAGGTAATGCTGGCCTCATAAAAAGAATTTGGAAGTTTTCCTTCCATTTCTATTTTTTGAAACAGTTTCAGAAGAATAGGTGTTAATTCTTCTTTAAGTGTTTGGTAGAA
>NW_027682931.1:0-7328 GCF_054177405.1 Leptonychotes weddellii
GATCTCACTGATATGAGGAATTTGAGAAACAAGACAGAGGATCATAGGGGAAGGGAGGGAAAAATGAAACAAGACGAAACCAGACAGGGAGACAAACCATAAGAGACTCTTAATCTCAGGAAACAAACTGAGGGTTGCTGGAGTGGAGGAGGGTGGGAGGGATGGGGTGGCTGGGGGATGGACACTGGGGAGGGTATATGCTATGGTGAGCACTGTGAACTGTGTAGGACTGATGAATCACAGACCTGTACCCCTGAAACAAATAATACATTATATGTTAATAAAAAAAATTTTCAAAAAAAGGAAGGCATAAAGATTTTAGAATAAATTATATTGTATAGATCAAGAGCTCAAATAATCTAGATTGTTGAAGTTTTTATCAAAATGAAACATTTAATTTCTTTAAAAAAAGAGAGAGACAGAGAGAGCCAGAGTCCTGATACCTGGTCCCTTGATCCAGCTGTTCCTGAAGCCTCTTTCCGAGTCTCAGAAAGGACATAACCCAAGTCCCCTTTGAGGCTTAAGCAGGTTGAGAGGAGTTTCTACCACCTGTATGTGATAGAATCCTATTAGTTCTCTTTTCTATCAGTTCTGCTGATGAGCAAACACTGTCTTCAGGAGAAGGCTCTGTCCAGGAGTCACAGAGTCCATCAGAACAGACAAGGTGAGACAACTCACAGGTTCAGTTGGCCACACTCGGGCTCCTACCTTACAAGCATAAGGACAGTGACAAGCCTCCCTCTTTCTAGGATTGCAGGGCCTTCTCCCTCTGGGGTCCTCCACTGCCCATGACAGTTGTCCTCTCCCTGGGTGGGCATGGGGACATTCTTGTGCTCTGCTTCCAAACTCCCCAGGGGACACAGCAGGGACCATGAGTTGAGGGCTCTTTGTTGTCTGCTGACCCATCCTGCCCACAGGTCAGCTTCTGGGAGGTACCACCCCCACCCTGGGGGAAAAGGAGGCTTCAGGGGCAAGACTCAGGCCTTTGTGGCCCCAGCAATGACTCTCTGCATTTCTGACTGAAGCTTCCTCCTGGGCCTGTAATCCCAGACCTGAGGCCATGCCTGTCCTGAAGGTCGGGGGCCTGAGACTCGAAGGGGCTGCCTGGAAGGAGCTGCACAGACACGGCTGCCTGTTCCCCTGCAGTCTCCTCCCTGGGCACCCCTGCAGGGCCAGGAGGGAAGAGGGAAGTTGGTCCTGACTGGCACCCCCATCCTCAGACTCCCAAAAATATTCTCCAGCCCTGAAGGACAGGGGCCTCATTCAGGAGATCCATGGATTGCTCATGTCCTCCATGAGGCACTTTTGCGCTCTGCTCCCCACACCAGCCTCTGGTCAGCGACCTTGGCAAATACTAACAGGTGCAATTTTATCATTAGTTTCAATGGTGGCCCGTTTGGGGCTGGTTTTATTTGAATTTTCTCTCCTGTCCCCACTGCTGATGAAATTTCCACCCATAGGCCTTCCTTCAGAGGCACAGGCTGTAGGAGGGCCCCAAGAGGGAAACAGGCCGGGTCACTGGGTCACCCTGTAGCAGAGTCACCCCACTGCAGGAACACTTGGATTCAACAGGGACAGGCTGGCCCCACAGCGTCCATGAAATTTTAAGACCCTGCCACTTCTGGTTGATTTCTCCTGAGTTGTTAGCACTGGAATCCTGCTCTCTTAGGTAATACCTTTGGGACACCCTCAGTCTCAGACCCACAGGGTCCTGCCAGCCCACAGTGACCACACAGAGGAGGGAGGGAGCCTCAGAGGAGGGAGAACCTGGGACCTTTGCAGACAGGACCAGAGTCCCTGCAGCAGAGGGAAACTTCAGATCAGGAGAATGGGCCTTGCCCGGGAAGGAGGCCTTAACGCTCTGCCCTGATTCTCTTGTGGGCACAGAGGGACGTGACCTGGCCCTGCCTTGAGCCCCTAGGTTTGCTGTAGGGCCAGGTGGGCCTGGAGTGGCTGAGCTCCGGGCTGGGATCAGCCCTTCCCACCTCCCCTAGTGCTTGTGTGATTGAGACAGCTTTCTACTTCACAACAAAGTCAGGGAGAACTGCTTTCTGGAACCTGGCTGGCCTCCCCTCCCCCCGGCCCAACTGCTCTGCCCTGGTTGTCAGGCATGGGTTGACCTCCGAGATGGAACTCTCCACAGGGTTCTGAGTGGTCAGTTGTGGCCACAGGACGCTGGCACTGAGAGGCAGAGCTGTGGAGCCCGATGCAACCATGGAGGGACCTCCTAAGGCCACCGGATCCCCTTCCCAGCTGGTGTTGGAGCACCTGTGGGGGGCGCTGCTGGTGATTTCTGGAAGCTGGAGACACAGCCCAAGTCTCCCGTGTTACCCTGGGCGATGCTGGTATGTACTGTGGTGCTGGTTTTCCTAGTGAAGAGATGACTCACTCTAAGAAGCGTGAAAGCGCTGGGCCAAAGGGGTTCTGCCCACCGTGAAGTCTGTGGAGCAGGCCGTGAGGATATTGGCCCAACCACACAAGCCGAGGATGCCCTCAGGCCGCCTGGGGTGGTGGCCAGTCCTCCCCTGTTACAAGCCTTGTGCTTGTCAGCACTGAATACAGACCTCAACAGGTTGGTACTTTGGGACACGGTCAACTTTCTGAAAAAGGCACAGAAGAGCCAGCCTCCTGACCTTCCCCAGGTCACTGGGGAAAAACCCATCCTAAGAACATCAGAGAAGGATGGAGAACAACTTGTGAGGAAAAGAACAAATGATTTGAGTGAAAACACTCCTTTTCCAGAAGGACCAGAACTGCTCAACCAAGAAATTTCAAGATGGAGGCAGAAAGGGCAGGAAGAGGAGGGGGAAGAAAGGCTGGAGCCGTCGAAGGCACCCAGGGAGCTGGTCCCAAAAGATCAAACCAGCCAGTCCCCATCCAGGGCAGGACCCGGGCTGCAGGCTGTCCCCCCGCCTGACCTCCCTGCTGATAACGCCGGTGCTGGGACCTGGGGAGTCCAGCAAAAGAGGGGAGCAGGAAATGGTGATGAGCCCACACGTCAGGCAGCAGTGGATCTGAAGGGTGCCCCTGAGGATGCTGGCTTCCCTGTGTCCCCTCCAAGTCCCGAAGGGGAACAGTAAGACAGAGCCAGACAACTGTGGGCAGAAAGGCGAGAGATCGCAGAGCTGACACGACAAATCCACAGTCTGCAAACCCAGGAAGCCTCTTTGCAGAAGGAAAATTCACAGCTGGACAGTGAGATTCAGCAGCTGAAGCTGAAACTTCAGAATCCGCAGGATGAACAGGACCAGCATATCCTGCAACTTCACAGAAAAGTGTTTTAAGGGGAAGCTCAGTGCTTGGAAATGGAGAAGAAACTGGCCAGCCTGTATAGAGACATGAACTTCATGTGCCAGATTCACAACCTCTACAAGAAAATGGACCAAGACCCCGGCAAAGACCTGGAGAGAAACACCTCTCACTATCGCAAGGTGGTCCTCTTCCATCAGGACAGAGCCACAAAAAGCTGGGTGGAAGCTGCGTCCAGGAGCTAAGGAGAGAAAATGATCACATGAGGCAGATGCTGGCCAGATGCTGGTCATTTTCCTGAGGGACCCTCTTGCTCCTGCTGTTCCGCCCACAGCCCACAGAGGCCGGGAAGTGTCAGGGGGGCCCTGGGCTCATCAAGTCCCCAAGGAGGAGGGAAGTCCCACTGTGAGGGCACCGGGATCCGGGGTTGCCTGCAGGAGTGACTGGGCTCAGGGCAGCTGGGCCCTGAACAGCCAGACCCCGGCTCAGCATCTGCACGGAGCTCTGTGAAGAAGGTCTGATGGCTCTCTCTAGTGAAACGGCTACTATTTCCAAATTGATGCCACAGTTACTCTTAGCAGTATAACACCATCGATGGTCGTATAAATAGAGCTTCGTTAACATTGTCATGAATACAGAGTTTCCCCATCAGACGCTTTAGAACTCTATGCTGTAGGTATGGTATTTGGATTGAAATTAATGCTCCTATGACTGAAGACATCCTCTATTATGGACATGGATAGAGACGTTCAAAACAAGACCATTTCTGTGCACTGGGACTAGGGTTACAAATCTGCAGAAATAACTCAATATTTATGTGAATAAAATGTGATTGCTTTAAAAAAAGAGAAAAAAAACTTAAAACAACATCTCACTCAAACTGTATAAAATAGTTAGTGTAGTCCTAAATTAAAGTTTAGTCCTAACTCATATTTTAGTCCTAAAGTCAAGTTTTAGCCTAAATTCAAATTTTAGTCCTAAATTCAAATCTTAGTCCTAAATTCATAGGATTAGCTTAGTCTTAAATTTATAGATAGGAAAACTTAAGAATTTGCAACCATTTCTTCCTTGCTCTATAATTTTTTTTCTCAATCTTTGTTGTTTTGTTTAAGATACTGTTTGTTGTTTAACATTTCTGAATTTTATGCAGTCAAAATACAAAGCTTTCCTCCTGATGACAAACACACACTCTCATGCACGTGGGCACGTGCACACACACACAACCCATGATGCAGAATCTAGACTATTGGAGTTGTTTTGTGAGTACCTGAAAATGTAAAACTAGAGTTGAAAATTTTAAAAATTGCTTATAGATAAATTACTGAAAGGAAAAAACGTGTGTGTGCAATGTGTAAAGAAAGGACAGGCTCCTTGATCTTCCGCACAGAGAGCAGAAGGCCCCGAGGGACCAGGGAAGATCCCAGGCAGGAGTGCTTCTCCCACACGGTGCGGAGGAGGAGGAGGTCGGGGCAGTCCCCAGCTGCAGCAGGGAGGAGGGCAGGACCAAGGAGGTGGCTCCCAGCCTCCAGCCACAGGGGGAGGCGGTCCCACCCCTGGGCCTGGAAGGACAGGGAAGTGGCATCTGCTGAGCCCAGTGCGGGGCTATCCCAGGAACTGGGTCAACTGCCCCCCTCTGCCATCCAGGCCTCCATGGACTGCTGGTGCAAGGCAGCCCCCCAGAGGGCCTGGAGAGCAGACAGGAGAGTCAGCCTCAGGCACAGAGCAGGCAGAAGAGGGTCCGGGAGCAATCTGGAGAAGGACCCGCACTCGTGATTCTATTTGATCCAAAGTGTGCCTGTGTGTGTTACTGCCTTCATTCGCACCCGCATATGTAGTAAGTATCTCTGCAGCTTCTATGATGTCTTTGGCGCTGTCCTGCCATGTGGGATGAGGCCCTAGTGAAGGGCAAGGCCAGGGAATCAAGAACAAGGGGACAAGGAATAGCAATCTCTGCTCTGCAGAGAATTCCAATAGGGTGATGGCTAATGGGGTCAGGGGCCACACCCAGAGGTGACGTTTAGGCTGAGATGAAGGTAACAAGAGGTAGTCTGGGAGGGCAGGGGGCAGAATGTTCCAGGCAGGGAGCACAGGAGAATAAAGGCCGAGGCAGGGCGGTGCTCCCGGGGCTGGGGAAACTGGGCACAGGTGACAGGGAAGGGGGCAGGCAGCAGGGCCACTGCACAGAGCTCTCCCTAGTGCAGGGTAGAGACCCCAGGGGCGGGTGTAGACCTGGAGACAGGGGGTGTTGGCTGGGCATGGGTGTGATGTGTGTTCTGCACAGATCTGCGTGGCTGTGGGGACAAGGGAATGAGGGGTTGGGGAGACGAGGCTGGATTCTGGGAGGGGGCTCACAAGGTCTGCACGGAGCACTGGGGTCTGGCCCTGGGGTGGTCATCATGGAGATGGAGGAGGACAGATTGGGGCTGTGTTTGGGCAGTTGGGGGATCAGAGGAGAGGCAGGAAGAAAGACTCCCACCTTTTGTAAGATCTCTGTGTGTTGTCTGGGCGTCAAGTAACCCTTAGAAAAATCTCTGCATGGGGCCCTGAGGAGAGTCAGCCAGGCATGGACCCATTGCACGCAGTGGGGAGCCCACTTTCTGAGGAGTGGAGCGTGGAGTAGGCCTGTCCATTTGGGCTCCCGCCAGGTTTCCAACATCCCTGAAGGCCCTCCTGAGCAGGGTGGTCTCACCTCCCAGCTGCTCCCACAACGGGGACCTCAAGGGACACTTTGGGAGGGGCTGGAGTGCAGGGGGAGGATTTCCAAGGGGGTGCATGTCCTACCTGATGGAGCTGATGCTGCTACCGGTGGGAACCTCGACAAATATGTGTCCTCCCACAGAGTCACAGGCAGCAGGAGAGAGAGGCTCGGGGACAGGAAGTGCTCCTGAAGGTGGCATGTGCCCTCATTGCTGGGCCACCCTGGCTCTCTAACTGTCCCTGCTGCAGGCTGGGGTGGGGTGGTAGGGTAGGGGGGCTCTCCGGAGGTGGCCTCTGAGCTGAATATGGACAGATGAGCAGGAGTTACTGATGGTGCTCTCACACTTTAAAGAGCATATGAATCTCTTGGAGACCTTGTCACAGAAAGATTCAGATTCCTCAAGTTGTGGAGCTGAGACCCTGCACCGCCCCCATGTGCTGCTGTCTATGCTGGGACCCGACAGGGATCCTTAGAGGATGATGGGATAGGAGTGGGGGCAGTTGGAGGGGGCAAAAGCATTTCCGGCAGAAAGCACCACACAGGCAAAACACAGGGCACAAAACAGCCTAGTCTGGGTGAGCAAGGCAAAGTTGTGCAGTTAGCTTTCTGGAGCCCAGAAACTCAACGCTGGGAGGGTGGGAGCAGCCCCTGTGCAGACGTACTGTTCCCACTTGCCCTGTCCAGGGCTCCTATCCTAAAGGGCAATCCTGTCCCCCTAGGGAAACCTCTCCCCTGAAATCACAAGCACCGAGGGTCCTCTAACCTTGGGGTGCCAACGGCCATCATGTCAGTTTGGAGAGCTTCTGTTTGAGACCTAAGCTATCACAGAGAACAAAGTAGAGTCAAGAGACAGAGAGAGCCCAGCAATCAGACAACAAAAAGAAATAAAAGGCATCCAAATCAGCAAAGAAGTGAAACTCTCACTTTTTGCAGATGATATGATACTTGATGTGGAAAACCCAAAAGACTCCACCCCAAAACTCCTAGAACTCACACAGGAATTTGGTAAAGTGGCAGGATCTAAAATCAATGCACAGAAATCAGTGGCATTTCTATGCACCAACCACCAGACAGAAGAAAGAGAAATTAAGGAGTTGATCCCATTTACAATTGTACTCAAAACCTAGGAATAAATCTAACCAAAGAGGCAAAGGATCTGTACTCAGAAAACTATAGAATACTCATGAAAGAAACTGGGGAAGACACAAAGAAATGGAAAAACGTTCCATGCTCATGGATTAGAAGGAAAAATACTGTGAAAATGTCTATGCTACTTAGAGCAATTTACACATTTAATGCAATCCCTATCAAAATACCATCCACTTTTTTCAAAGAAATGGAACAAATAATCCTAAAATTTGTATGGAACCAGAAAAGACCC
>NW_027682932.1:0-372 GCF_054177405.1 Leptonychotes weddellii
CTGAGCCCACGGGAGCCTGGTGGACACGGGGCTGGTGCCGGGGACCCTGAGCTGAAGGTGGCTGCTTAACGACGGAGCCACCCAGGCGCCCCCACATGGGAGTCTTTACTCCAGTTAGAAGTTTGACGGGGTGCCATCTGACCTCAACATTGATTACGTAGACATGGGCAGTAAGTTGTGGTCAGAAGTGGTGAGGAGAAAGGCTGCCCAGTGACGTCCTCCCAAAACAGATCTTAAGACCGCATTTCGGGGACAGTCCTGTATGCCCCTTCCTCCTCAGTTTGGCAAGTTTCCCTCCTCCTTTGTACTACAGGTGCCCCTCGCCCTCACGCTGATCCCTACCTGCCCCATAAGATTCTTCCCTTCGATGCC
>NW_027682933.1:0-372 GCF_054177405.1 Leptonychotes weddellii
GTTGGTTAAGCGACTGCCTTCGGCTCAGGTCATGATCCTGGAGTCCCTGGATCGAGTCCCGCATCGGGCTCCCTGCTCGGCAGGGAGCCTGCTTCTGCCTCTGACCCTCCCCCCTCTCATGTGCTCTCTCTCTCTCATTCTCTCTGTCTCAAATAAATAAATAAAATCTTTAAAAAAAAAAAAAAAAAAAAAAAAAGAAACTCTCCTGCAATCTAATACACTTGCCTCAGAAACAAACATGGTTCTAAGTGTGATGATTCCAGCTCAAGAGGGAATAGGTCTTAAAGGTAAAGGAGCAAATAGAAACGGTAAGAACATTTAGTGTTAAAGTATAAAATATGGTTATAAATCAGACACATTTTGAAAAAGAAT
>NW_027682934.1:0-372 GCF_054177405.1 Leptonychotes weddellii
TTATCACCTCAACCCTGTCTCTACACCTCTAGCCTATTCCCCCATCATTTTGAAGCCAGTTGCAGACCTTATGTCATTCCATTTGTCAATATTTCAGGATGTACCTTTAAAAGAGTAAGGATTCATTCTTAAAATTTTTTTATTGTTATGTTAATCCCCATACATTACATCATTAGTTTTAGATGTAGTATTCCATGATTCATTGTTTGTGCATAACACCCAGTGCTCCATGCAGAACGTGCCCTCCTCAATACCCATCACCAGGCTAACCCATCCTCCCGCCCCCCTCCCCTCTAGAACCCTCAGTTTGTTTTTCAGAGTCCATCATCTCTCATGGTTCGTCTCCCCCTCCGATTCCCCCCCTTCATTCTT
>NW_027682935.1:0-372 GCF_054177405.1 Leptonychotes weddellii
GTTAAAGATTTTATTTATTTATTTGAGATAGAGTGAGATAGAACAAGCACAGCTTGGTAGAGGGAGGACAGAGGGGGAGGGAGATGGGGCCCCTGGCATGGGGCTCAATCCCAGGACCACAGGATCATGACTTGAGCCAAAGGCAGATGCTTAACCACCTGAGTCAGCCAGGCACCCCATAACTGGTTTTTTTTTTTTTTAAAGATTTTATTTATTTATTTGAGAGAGAGAGAATGAGAGAGAGCACATGAGAAGGGGGAGGGTCAGAGGGAGAAGCAGACTCCCTGCCGAGCAGGGAGCCCGATGCGGGACTCGATCCAGGGACTCCAGGATCATGACCTGAGCCGAAGGCAGTCGCTTAACCAACTGAGC
>NW_027682936.1:0-372 GCF_054177405.1 Leptonychotes weddellii
GCCCCCGAAGGACTGCTGAGCCGCGCGCTGCGGGCCCGGAGGAGCCGCGGCCTGGCGCGCGCCCGCGGCGCGTCCAGCGGGGACGAGGACGAGGACGAGCAGCGCGGCGCCGGCTCGCGGCCCCCGGCCCGGGCCCCCTCCGCGTCCCCGCCGCCGCCGCCGCCGCCTGGCTCCGACCCGGGGCCCGAGTGCCTGGAGGCCGAGGGCACCGTGGCCCTGGGCGGCGCCGGGGGCGCCCTGCGCCTGGCCGCCCAGTACAGTCGGGCCAGCGGGCGACTCCGCGTCCGGCTGCTGGGCGCCCAGGGCCTGGCCGCGGGAACCGCCGAGCCCCGCGCCGTCGGCTGCCGCGTCAGCTTCGTCCTGCGGCCGCCG
>NW_027682937.1:0-372 GCF_054177405.1 Leptonychotes weddellii
GCTTTTCAGTTATGGCTTATTAAACATTATGTATAATATTTTAAAATTCGTGAATTCTCCTCAGAATGTGTTTCTACGCTATTATAAACACACTGAGAGACACATGTCTGTGCAGAAGTATGCGTGTATTCTGCATGTCCTCCCTTAGAACAGAGTCTGAAATGTACCATTATTTGGTCATGAAGTCAAGTAAATTTCCTGAAATGTTCAATAATTAACATTCTGCAAGCAATATATAAAAGTAAAATCTATTTCATTGAATCCATGCCAACACAGAATATTATTTTTTAAATTCTTCATTAATTTGATGGACAATCTCTTATCTTAAAATGTGTATATATTTGACTATTAGTAAGGTTGAATATTGTTTTT
>NW_027682938.1:0-372 GCF_054177405.1 Leptonychotes weddellii
TACTTTTTAGCTGGGTGGCCTTGAGCAAGTACTTGACCTCTCTGTGCTCCAGTTTCTTCTGCTATATAATGGAAATGGTAATAGCCCCTATCTCATAGGGTTATGTGAAAATTAATATATGAGCTTATATATATATGCAAGGCACTTAGAAGAGTGTGAGCAGATTGGTAGCCATGTCGGTGTTAACTATAATTATTATCATGACAATGTTGCAGAGCTTGTGGTCATGCCTGTTTTTCGGCATTTGTGGGCAAGCCCTGTAACCCACACAGTTCCCTTGGAGTATGTCTCAGAGATTTCTGGGAGGACACAAGGCTCTTTGCTCCCTTCTTCCCACACTGACTTAATAAACAGGGCAGGAGGGCTGGAGCG
>NW_027682939.1:0-372 GCF_054177405.1 Leptonychotes weddellii
GCAGCAATATATAAAAGATCCAGTTTTGCTGCATCCTTGCTTGGTACAAGTCACTATTCATTCTAGCTGTTCTAGTAGATGTGTAGTGATATTTCATTGTGATTTTAATTTGCATTTTCCTAATGGAAAATGATGTTGAACATCTTTTCATGTGTTTATTTTTCTTCTCTGTGTTCTCTTTGGTGAAATATCTGTTTATGTCTTTTGCCCATTTCCTAGTTAGATTGTGATGCTCACTAACACCACCTTTAACCACTTCATTCTACCTCATTCCTGCTGGGTGGGGGATGGAAGTTCAGCTGTCATCTGGGCCCCCCAGACACCAGGATAGGAGGATGTTGGGTGGCAGCAGACTGCTGAATAGTATTGCCT
>NW_027682940.1:0-372 GCF_054177405.1 Leptonychotes weddellii
GAAATACAAAGCCTTGGGATGCCTGGGTGGTTCAGTAGGTTAAGCATCTGCCTTCAGTTCAGGTCATGATCCCGGGGTCCTGGGATCGAGCCTGAGTCTTTGGGCTCTCTGCTCAGCAGGAGCCTGCTTCTTCCTCTCCCTGCTGTTCCCCCTACTTGTACTCTCTCTCTCCATCAAATAAATAAATAAAATCTTAAAAAAAAAAATAGCCCAAACAAATCAATAACAAATAAGATGGAATCAGTAATCAAAAACCTTCCAACAGGAAAAGGCCAGAACAGATGGCATCACAGATCAATTTTTCTAAGTTTTTAAGGAAAAATTAATCCTTCTCAAACTCTCCCAGAAAATAGAAGGAATATATATATATAT
>NW_027682941.1:0-7328 GCF_054177405.1 Leptonychotes weddellii
AAAAAAAAAAAAAAAGAAAAGAAATTACTTCTGGCAACAAGATCTAGAGTGTCCTGACTGAAATTCAGTATCCAGAATTGCCTGACATTAGCTTAATCTGTTCATCATGCCTTGGTTCTGACTATCCCTCTACCCAATGGATCCTCTTTTAGTGAATCTTTATCCTCTCACTGAATCTCTTTTAACATCAATTGATAGACTAAATCATCAGAAAATAAACAAATAAAAAAGGCAGGAAATAGAACGATGAAGAAAGGAGTGATAGGCCATATGTATTCTAGAAAATGTTTTCCTTAAATACAAAATACCTGCTGAAGTGGGGTAGCAAATAACAACCTTGATAACAGTACACATGGACATTAATGCTTTTCATGAATTCCAATGGTTCACATAGAGATTCATGCATTAAAGATAAAAGTGCATTTATTATATTCCAGTACAACCCCAATAGATAGACCTACTAGATGCTAGAAAGTAACACATCTATCTGAAGTTCGAAGAGCACAGAGTAAAACAATACAGACACTCTGGCTCCTGAAACATTCTATCTTTAGCTAGAACTCTTTTTGTCTAAGGAATGGTAAACTAAAACAAAACAGAACAACAATTGTATGCCAAATAACTGTAAAATGAGGAAGCAGAGTTATCCCAAAGAAAGAGAGGAAGAGCATACCACAAGCATTTTAGTTGATAGTGTCAAAAGTACAACTTATACAATATTAAACAAAAAGAAGGAAGATATTGGTTCATGTATCCAAATTGCAGATAATTCTTGTTTTTCATTCAACAGATATTTGTGTATACTTTTTTCTTTTCTATTCCAGGCCTGTCCAGAGAATAAAAGAGATTTCCTTACTTGGTGGACATTGCAATTTAGGAAGGAAAATAAATAAGTTTTTATAGAGATACTCCTAGACATATATGCATATAATTACAAGCTGTAATTTGCACTTAGGGCTACAGGACTGTGCTTATCGGAGATTTCTCCTAACTATGTACTTGCATCTTTTTCTAGTGGAGTTTTGCCAGGTGTGGGAAAAAACAATTGTCACCTGGGATATCACACCCCTGTAGCACTGGGATCAAAAAGGATAAATAGATTCTTTTGTTCTGCATTTTGGAAAAATCTCAGGAAGGAACTTTGACACACATGACTCAGTCCATATGCAAACAAAATTGATTAAAAACTTAAAAAAATGAAACATAAAGCAGAAAAATAAAAACTTAAAGCACTAGCAAAATGTAGATGCACAGTAGACAGGTTAGTGGCTGGAAGGACTATCTAAGCATAGCAGCAATGGGGAAAAATCATGGAGGAAAATAAAGTAATGTTTTTAATCCTTCCAAATTAAAAACAGAAGACCAGAAACAAATGTAAGTGTAAACTTGGGAAATAGAGAAAAAAATAATAAAGATGTACATTAAGAAGAAAAACATTAACAACCCAAAATAAAATGGGTAAAAAAAACCAAAAAAACCCCACATATTAGCAAGAAAATACAAAGAGCCAATTAGCATATGGAAAATGTGGAAAAATAATCAGGAGAATAAAATCAAAATAGTTTCCTATTGTAATCAAGACAATCTGGTGTTGGCATAAAAACAGACACTGAAGAATGAAAGAGAATAAAGCACAGAAGTAGACACACAGTATATGGCCAAGTAATTTTAACACACATGCCAAATTACCTCAATGGGAAAAGGGCAATCTTTTGAACAAATGGTGCTGGAACAACTGAACAATTGTGCATCTATAGGCAAAAAAGAACACACAATCCTTAATCTTACACCATATATAACAATTAAAGTGGATCAAAGACTCAAATATAACAGCTAAAACCACAAAACTTCTAGAAAGAATCAGAGGAAAATTTTTGTAATATTGGATTAGGCCCAAACTTTTTAGACAGGACATGAAAAGCATGGACCATAAAAGAACTGTTGACTTTGCACTCATTTTAATATTCTATTATTATTTCCTCCATTATTTTGTGTCTATTTCTTTTGTTTTCTCCCACAAGAATCCTTACCAAATATATCCTGATAGTCTGTATATGCCTTTCCTTACCTTTTACTTTCTCTGCCTTATTTTCCTTTTACTTGTCTTGTATGATATATTTGCCTGTGTGATTTTCTCATATCCTCTTCATGGATATTTCTGAGAACATTAATTACGTGTCTTAATGTCAGTTTCTATTTTAATAATTTTTCCTGTAAATTCTTCCATGTATTTTTTTTTTTTATTTTATGCTGTTACTCTCTTGAAATATTTATTGATTCTTCATTTGTTTACCTTTTGTGGAAGAACTTATTCCCCAACATTCTGCAGGCCCAGAGTAGCAGAATGCCTATAGGGACTTCAGTAGCTTCCTTCTATGGTTTAAATATAAGCAGATTGTTACCGCAATTTTAAATTATCATTTGTCAGGAGCTCGGCTGAGCTGGAAGACAGCTGAGCTCTGGGTGTTGAAGCAGATGATTAGAGCAAAGATGTGTCAAAAATGGAGAGTCGGTGTTTGTGGTTTTAGGGATCATCACCAAATTATCTTGTCCACCAAGTTAAATTCCTGTTTGCTTATTAATTTTTATAATGGCAATGTGTTCATTAACTTGTTTTAAATATTTTTAGCATTTCTATTGACTTGAGGCATTTGGATGAGCATGAACACATATCTGAAAGGTGTGTTCCTGCATCTCATTGTTCACTGTAGTTATCTCTGCAGAGTGGGAGGAAAGAGGTAATGCCTCTCAATTGATAGTTCAGACAGTTCTACATTATTTGAGTGCCTTTTAATTTTGATGTAATAATTTTGCAATTAGAAAAAAATATGAAAAAAACATCAGCAAGGTCAAATGCTACTGGAAGGTTAAATAAGATTAAGTGCTGACTTATTTTTTATTTAACAACAGAAAGTAGGTCATTGGTAACCTTGACAACAATGATTTTAGTGACTGAGTTTAGTAAAGTCAAATGAAAACTTTTAAATTGTTAGGCAGTTAAGTCTAATTTAGTCATTCAAACTATTTTAATATTGATTAAAACAATTCACAACGAAGACAGATTCCTAAATAAGCAAAATTTTAAGGCAGCGAATATAGGGACACAGTGATCACACAGATCTTATGCTTCTCTAGATAGTACACATTAATAAAGGAAATTTCTGATAAATTATATTTTAAATATCTGGGTTTAATATTTAATTATTAGATTTAATATTAATGGATATTAGATGTGAAACATTTTTATGACTCTTTAATTTTAAGTGCATACATTCTTTTTGACATGAATTTTGAATATTTAATGGAACTTAATATTTGAAAATTAAACTTACATTATCATGCTGCTGATTCTGAATCATGAGTTTCAATGAGCTTATATATTAACTGTATGAAATATGTATTTTCAGCTTAAAACAGATCACATAATTATTTGGAATGATCTTTGTGTAAGGATGAGCTACACTATATTTTCTTTAGTATTGTTTAATTAAGCTAATATTTGAGCAGCACTTAGCAATTCAGGCAACTATTAGTTGGTGTGTAAGACTAATCTTATCAGCTCTTCTCATCCAGTTATTTTTTTTCTCCTATGGTCAACTATTGTTTATAAGATTCCTGTTGAGGAAAGAAAAATAGCTTGATTTAATGAACCAGTGGAAGAGGAAGATTTGTTTATTAACGGGAAGGATTCAGAGATTTGAAGTCAATACAAGGTTAGCATTTGTTTTAAATGATATAAAGAGAATAATGGAAAAGAAGTAAGCCAAATGAATATCTCAACATTCTCCATCAAGGTAAATAATTTTTGGCAGAATATGACTATCTAGAGAAAGTGCAGATGTAAAGAAGAGTAAGCTAGCTACTATCTAGAGAAGCATAAGATCTGTGTGATCACTGTGTCCCTATATTCGCTGCCTTAAAATTTTGCTTATTTAGGAAGTAGAAAATAAAAAATTGTTATAATATGCAAGATACTGTAAACAAATAGAAATTTAATAGCAATTATTATAGTAGAAACAAGCTAAAATTATTTTGTTACTAAATTAAATGTCAAAGTATTTTGAGGTGTTTGTGTCAAATTGTAGGACTAAGGGGTGCCTGGGTGGCTCAGTTGGTTAAGCAACTGCCTTCAGCTCAGGTCATGATCCTGGAGTCCCAGAATCAAGTCCCACATCGGTCTCCCTGCTCAGTGGGGAGTCTGCTTCTCCCTCTGCCCCTCTCCCCTCTCATGCTCTCTCTCATTCTCTCTCAAATAAATAAATAAAATCTTTTAAAAAAAATTGTAGGACTAAGAATTTCTTTTCTTTCTTTCTTTTTTTAAAGATTTATTTATTCATTTGAGAGAGAAAGAGAGAGAAGGGAGAGGGGCAGAGGGAGAGAGAATCCAAGCAGACTCTGCGCTGAGTGCAGAGTCCATTACAAGGCTTGATCTGATGACCCTGAGACTAGAAACTGAGCTGAAGCCAAGAGTCCCATGCTTAACGGATTGTGCCACCCAGGTGCCCCAGACTAAGAATTTCAATAGAACTGCCTAATCATCAGTGTTCTTCTGGAAAGCTTCTAATGTAGAAACTCTCCAGTAGAAAACTGTGAAAAGATAAAATACTTTATACCTAAAGTATGCCAGTTAATTAAGTATTAGAAATTTCTATTAAGCACTGATTTTTTTAAAGTTTAGGAACAAATAGATTCTTATCATTCTTTCAAAGAAAAGAAACACCGTCGCATATCCATATGTGAATTAATGCAAGCACAAAGATTATTTAAAAAAAATGTATATGTGTATGTATATATATATACATGCAAAGATTGTTTAAAATATGCATGTATAGGGATGCCTAGGTGGCTCAGTCAGTTGAGTGTCTGCCTCAGGCACAGGTCAAGATCCCAGCATCCTGGGATTGAGTTTGGCCTCAGGCTCTTTGCTCAGCAGGGAACCCCGCTTCTCCCTCTACCTGCCACTCCCCCTGCTTGTGCTCACTCGCTCTCATTCTCTCTCTGGTAAATAAATAAATAAAATCTTTAAAAATATATATATACATGTATGTGTGTGTATATTATATATATATTTACATATACATATACACAAAAACACATACACTTCATTGGTATTTGTCTTAAATCTTAATAATGAGATTTCAAATCATAAAATTAATATTAATGTGGACATGTCATGTTTAAGTAATAGAATTAAAACTGGCATCTTAATGTCAAAGCTACAATTGTTAGAATGCTTTATTTGCTAAATAAATTATATCCTAAATTAATGATTGTATCTACACCAAGAATAATCAGTTGCTGTCTACTGGCAATAATGACTCTCAGATATGTTGTGTTTTGCTATATTGTTGTGTTTTGCTATATTGTTAGACCCAGCCTATTGTTTTAGATAGCAGTAAATTATGAATACCAGCCCTTTAATATTTATTCATATGTCTAACTATAGTTCTCATGTTTGTCATCATTATATCTCCTCTATCAGCATTTGAGTTTCTGAGGAAACTATATGCCAAACAAAGAGTTGGAAGAATAAATTAACAGATATTAGATGATAACTAACATTCAATGACAATGACATATTATATTAAAGGTGATGGCTTGCCTTTTGTTCTAGAGTGTCATTCCTACAAAAATTCTATCTTATCTCCTCAGTTATCACCCATTACATCTAAAGTGATATATCCCAGTACAAAGATTCGTAAGTCAGTGATTGATTGTTTGCTATCTAATATACATTGTTATTAGAGTGTTCATACACTAGTATCTACTATTCAGGGAAAGATTTCCATGTTTTATTCCATAAGTTTGTACATTATCCATAAACATAGATGTGTATCTATAAACTTTCCAAAACAGCTATAAAGCTGAATAGGATATACATTTAGCTTTAGAAAGTTTATTTCCTTATACAATCATTGCAAAATATCCTTTAATATTTGCTTTTGTATCTCTACACTGAGTTATTGCAAAATTTTTGCCTCCCATATTCATTTCCCACCTCAAAGCTATAAAGAAAATGAGTACTATTTGAATGATTTCCAGGTCTGAAGATTTTTTTTAATGCAGTATGACCATCCAGATTATTAGCAGACCAGCAACAGAGATTTCTTTTTTCATCTTAAGAATCTTAGAAAGCATTATATTTTTGGTTGTGTACTTGTCTTAGAAATGATAGTTACATTTTGTTCATTCAATTGATAGTCCATATTTAAAACTCTAAAGATATGAAACAATGGATTTGCTTCAAATCTAGCCCCAAAGAAATAAGGCTTTTCAAAATATATTTACTAAAGCTGTCATTTTTCTCACAGAGGAATAAAATAGATCTACTTTGAATGTATGAAAGATGGGGAAGGCAACTAATAAAAGAAAAAATAAGTGAAGATTTATTTCAATCTTTAGAGATACATTTAATTTTGTGGTCTTATATCTTTTTTTCTGTTCTACTGCCTACAGAACATGAATTTGAAGACTTACTTATTGTAATGAGCTTGTTATGTTTCTAGCCAAAGTATGGTAATTAACTCCTAGTTTTAAGGTCACATGGTACAGTTTTATAGTGGAGAATGAACATTTGCTTTTAAATCCATAAATCATCTACAGTAAGTAGAATTCAGAATGCTATCCTTAAAAATTTACATTAAACATTGTATTATATTCAATATATCATTCAAGTTAATATAACTTCTATGAAATTAGAATTTTGTCATATCTTAAGCTATAAATGTTAATTGTTATAGTCTAAAATCTTCAAAATGCATATTTAGCTCCACATGAAAACATTCCTAAGGAGTTTAAAAAAAGAATACCTCTTCAGAAATACATGAAGGCAAACACATCACCCCCTTCCTTATTCAATAAAAATCATGAAATATATTAGAACAGCCATTAAGCAAACAAAAGTAAAAAAATATTTTATAAAATTATATTAAATATTACTTATAAAATTAAGTATTATGATCCCCAATCTTGCCCACTTGTACTTAGCTTCATATAGATGTACTTCCCATGACATTTAATCCAGGGAACAACCCACCTATGCAGACAAAAACAAAGATACACAAATCACCCTTTGCTGCCCTGTCCCCCCATTCCTAGATCTTTAAAAAACAAAGGGATCATCCAATCATTAGATCATTAGATAATTAGATTATCAATATTATAGTAGTGAGTAAATATTAGATACTACTTTATGATATAGAATATGATAATTCTACACACACACACAGTATATCTTGCATATGCATACACAAAGACTTAGCAGTATTACAAAAACAAAAGCAAAACCCTATGCGTACATCAATAAGAAAATAATCAACGGGGGGGGG
>NW_027682942.1:0-372 GCF_054177405.1 Leptonychotes weddellii
GGCGCCCCTAGACCGTTCTTTCAAACGATTTACGTATTTTTATTTTTATTTATTTATTTTTAAAGATTTTATTTTTGTGAGTGAGAGAGCACGAGCATGAGTGGGGGGTGGGAGGGTCAGAGGGAGAAGCAGACTCCCTGCCGAGCAGGGAGCCCGATGCGGGACTCGATCCCGGGACTCCAGGATCATGACCTGAGCCGAAGGCAGTCGCCCAACCGACTGAGCCACCCAGGCGCCCCAGGCCCAATTTTTTAAGAAGGCGTCAGGTCGCAGGAAAGATGGTGCCACCAGCCCACCGCCACCGCCACCTCCACGGAGAAGCCTCTTTGCTGGCTCACACGTGTGAGGCCATAACCCATAGTGCTGGCAGTC
>NW_027682943.1:0-372 GCF_054177405.1 Leptonychotes weddellii
TCACTCAGCCCTGCCCGGCCATCCCCACTGTCCCCCTGCCCAGGCCCCCTGCTGCTCCCAGATCAGACACACACCTGTGCGTGCACAGCCCAGAGTCTCCCAGGGATGCCCTGGGCAGGAAGGAGCCCTCCCCGGGGCGTCTCCCCGACTGCCGCCCACCTGCTGGGTGCTCTGAGCCCAGTCGTTACCCCTGGCCCCACACCAGCCTCTGGGGGCTCCTCCCTGTGGGGCCAGCACCGACCCTTCCCCACACACCCTCAGGCACCCAGCCCCAGGCTTCTCACCCTCGGACTCGGCCTCCGTGGGCTCTGCGAGCTCCAGCTGGGCCAGCAGAAGGTGGGCACGGCGCTCCAGGTCGGAACCGGGCATGTT
>NW_027682944.1:0-372 GCF_054177405.1 Leptonychotes weddellii
TGAGCCACCCAGGTGCCCTTCTGGGGAGCATTTTAGCACAGCTACTTTGAAAGCATTAAAAGTCCCAATGATCCAATAGTTTTACTCATAGGAATTTATACTAAAACAGGGATGCTTTCAAAATTTTAAGTTACTTTAAGTATTTATATTATCATAAAAACTTACAAGTGTAACAGTATAGGGACCTATTGGATAAATTAAAATACATCCATTAGAAGAATTATTAAACCATTATAATTTGTTTTTCAAGGAACATTTAATAACAAGGTAGATAACATATACTTATCTCACATGGTACTTTTATATCACTGAAGCTAAAGCAAAACATCCTTTTCATTGGGTAAAAACGGCCTGCTTAATGTGTGTACATTG
>NW_027682945.1:0-372 GCF_054177405.1 Leptonychotes weddellii
GGCAAGTGTTGCATGTGGTACAGGCTCTTTACCCATTCAGTTCGTCCAATGATGAAGAACTTAATTTTGAGAAAGGAGATGTAATGGATGTTATTGAAAAGCCTGAAAATGACCCTGAATGGTGGAAATGCAGGAAGATCAATGGGATGGTTGGTCTGGTGCCAAAAAACTATGTTACCATTATGCAGAATGATCCATTAACCTCAGGTTTGGAACCATCACCTCCGCAGTGTGATTACATTAGGCCTTCACTCACTGGAAAGTTTGCTGGCAATCCATGGTATTATGGGAAAGTCACCAGGCATCAAGCAGAAATGGCATTAAATGAAAGAGGGCATGAAGGTGATTTCCTCATTCGTGATAGTGAATCTT
>NW_027682946.1:0-372 GCF_054177405.1 Leptonychotes weddellii
GTCCACTTTATCTGTTTTATTCTTTTGTCCCTTGTGTTTTTTGGTATTGTATCTAAAAAACTATTGCCTAATTCAAAGTTACAAAACTGTCTTATGTTTCTTTCTAAGAGTTTTATAATTTTAACTTATTTTTAGTTCTAATTTTGAGCTGTTTTTGGTGTGTAGTATAAGGAAAAGGTCCACCTTTATTCTTTTGCATGTCGACATCCAGTTGTGCCCTTGATCATTCATCATTATGCCAAGAAAAAAATTTCCTCTGATATATAAATGAAAAGCTTTCTAATTTTTTAAAGTCATAGGACATTACCTCTAGAATTCTGTTTACAGGTACTTAGTCCAAATGCTCTCAAACAGGTCAACTGATGTATCCAA
>NW_027682947.1:0-372 GCF_054177405.1 Leptonychotes weddellii
TTTTTTTTTTAAAGATTTTATTTATTTATTTGAGACAGAGAGAATGAGAGAGACAGAGAGCACATGAGAGGGGGGAGGGTCAGAGGGAGAAGCAGACTCCCTGCCGAGCAGGGAGCCCGATGCGGGACTCGATCCCGGGACTCCAGGATCATGACCTGAGCCGAAGGCAGTCACTTAACCAACTGAGCCACCCAGGCGCCCTGTCTTGGGTATCTTAGCTGTCTATGGGCATCTCCAGCTCAGGGTGAACCAAACAAGGGGTAATGCCTCTCTTTATCACCCCCATCTCCCCATCTCACTGAATGGGGACTCCTCCCAGGAGTCATCAGGACACCCCATCCCCTTGGCCCTCACCTGGACCTTGTCCCCGAG
>NW_027682948.1:0-372 GCF_054177405.1 Leptonychotes weddellii
TCAGGGTGTCTGCCCTTCCACCCTCTTTCTGACATTTCATTGTGATGTGTCCCGGTGTGGGTCTCCCCTCATCTGCTCTAGGTAAGAATTTGGGTGGGTCTTTCAACATGTGTGTTTCTCCTTGTGAACTTGGAGAAATATCCTTGAAATTGTTTTCATCATTTCCTACTCAACATTCTTTTTAAAACAATCATTATTAACTTGTTGGAATCACTTGACTGAGAAACAAACAGGTCTTCTCTCCTGCTGCCTTCACCCTCCCGATTGTACGACTTCAGGAAGGACAACTGTAGTCATCCAGTGTATCCACTCAATTATTCATGTCTATGGTCATATTGTTCATTTCCCAGAGCTCTTTCCTGTTCTGTGATT
>NW_027682949.1:0-372 GCF_054177405.1 Leptonychotes weddellii
AAAAAAAAAAAAGAGTAGAACCCTTGGGGTGCCTGGGTGGCTCAGGTCATGATTTCAGGGTCCTGGGATCAAGCCCCGCATTGGGCTCTCTGTTCAGCTGCAAGTCTGCTTCTCCCTCTGCCTCCGTGGTGTCTCTCGCTCTCGCTCTCTCTCAAATAAATAAATAAAATCTTAAAAAAAAAAAAGAGTGGGACGCTTACATGACTGAGCCACCCAGACGCCCCTCAAGACTTATTTTAAAGCTAGAATAATCAAGACAGGATGTATTGGCATAAGAATAGACAAAGAGAGCAATGGGATAGAAGAGGAGGGCCAGAAACAGACCTTCATGTATAGTCACCTGGCTTTCAACAAAACTGTCCATGTATTTTT
>NW_027682950.1:0-372 GCF_054177405.1 Leptonychotes weddellii
AGACAGAGAGCTTATGTCTCAGTTTTGTGGTCATCAATGAAGTATTAATGTCTATTGAGTTAAGACGATTATTCCTCAGTTTTGACATCTTCATGTCCCCTGGGGGACAGTAGGGCCATCTTTGATTTAAGGTTCCACTTAGCCTTCACTAATGGTAAGAAAGGGATCTGAGGGGCGCCTGGGTGGCTCAGTCGTTAAGCGTCTGCCTTCGGCTCAGGTCGTGATCCCAGGGTCCTGGGATCGAGCCCCGCATCGGGCTCCCTGCTCGGCGGGAAGCCTGCTTCTCCCTCTCCCACTCCCCCTGCTTGTGTTCCCTCTCTCGCTGTGTCTCTCTCTGTCAAATAAATAAAATCTTTAAAAAAAAAAAAAAAA
>NW_027682951.1:0-372 GCF_054177405.1 Leptonychotes weddellii
ATAAATGTATCAAATCAACACATTGTACACCTTAAACTTGCACAGTGTTGTGTGACAGCTGTATCTCATTAAAGCTGGAGAAAAAAATTTTAAATTATATCTCAATAAATATATATAATGGGATTACTAAAAAAATAAATAAAAATAAAAAATAAAAAAATCTCTAGGGCCGGGCGCCTGGGTGGCTCAGTTGGTTAAGTGACTGCCTTCGGCTCAGGTCATGATCCTGGAGTCCCGGGATCGAGTCCCACATCGGGCTCCCTGCTCGGCAGGGAGTCTGCTTCTCCCTCTGACCCTCCCCCCTCTCATGTGCTCTCTGTCTCTCTCATTCTCTCTGTCTCAAATAAATAAATAAAATCTTTAAAAAAAAAA
>NW_027682952.1:0-7327 GCF_054177405.1 Leptonychotes weddellii
AGGAATTTGAGAAACAAGACAGAGGATCATAGGGGAAGGGAGGGAAAAATGAAAAAAGACAAAACCAGAGAGGTAGACAAACCATAAGAGACTCTTAATCTCAGGAAACAAACTGAGGGTTGCTGGAGTGGAGGGGGGTGGGAGGGTGATGGACATTGGGGAGGGTGTGTGCTATGGTGAGTGCTGTGAATTGTGTAAGACTGATGTATCACAGACCTGTACCTCTGAAACAAATAACACATTATATGTTAATTTAAAAAAAAGGAAAAAAAAAACGCTTCTCAGGAGGAAACAGACCAAGTGACTGACTGGGTTGGGGTTTAGGTTTAGGGCTTCAGGTCAAGATGAAGCCTGAAATATGCCATAGATGTCCAGCAGCTGGCCTAAAGCAGAAAACAAAGAAAAGGTGAGATTCTGGGTAGGTCTGGTTTGGGTGCTGGTCTAGGTTTCAGAATTGGCTCCAGAGAAGGGCAAGCCAGGGGGCTCAGGACATGGGAATCAATCCTGAATGTCAGGATGCTGGCCTGGAGGGGTTCGGTCCTCTTTCCTGCTCCAGGTCAGGTCTGGGGTTGGGTTTGGGCCAGGTGGGCCCTGTCAGGAGGGAGACATGAGTTCAGACAGCAACCAGGGCCAAATCTCTGCCTCACCCACAGGTTTCCCAGATGCTCCTGGTTGAGGCCTCCCGTCTGAGGATGGAACAGATTAGAAGGTGAGGTCAGGGAGGAGGGAAGGTGAGTACGTGAATATTCAGTCATAGATGAACCAACTCCTTTTGTTTCAACCTCAGACACTGAGGCTCCTGGGAGAGGGGACTTGCCCAGACTCCCGGAGCTCCTGGGCAAAGGCAGAGGCCATGGTCTCTGAGTTCCCTGGCTTGCGCTGCACCGCGCCCCCCCCGCCCCGCACACAGCCAGCCCTCCAAATGGGGCCAGGGTGTGATTTGCATTGGGCTTGGACCCATGGGCACACACTTTACAAGGATCCTACAGTGTTGGCTCCCCTTTTGTAGGAAAATTCTATTTATTTGAACACCCAGGACCTGAACACTCTATTTGGTAAAGCTCTTCCCTTTTCCATATTGGCACGAGTCAGCTGGAGTGGGGAGGAGGTGGGAAAGACTGGTAAGAGGGCTAATGGATTCCTTGCGGAGGCATGACCCTTGTATTTTCTCTCTCTTAATTTACAATCAGATGTCCTCCCATGGAATACTTCTGTGATGGAAGCCTCTCCAAAGAAGAAATCACTCACTGTCGCAGATGGTACAGTTGAGAAAGGAGATGAAAAGGAAATGAATCCACAAACCAGTATGTGCTGCGGGCTTGTTTTTCTGCAACAGTGGGGGTGGGGGGCACAGCCAATGTTCAGTGCTATTAACAATCAGGCATGCCGGGGTCCCAGCCTCGGGGACTCTTAACTGGGTAGATTTGCAGTGGGGGCCAGGCATCCAGAAGCAGTTCCCATGCCATCAAAGACTGAGTGCCTTGAAGGTGATGTCCTGCCCATGACAATTTCACCTCTGGGGGGTTGATTACCCTTGAGTGACCCCACAGCTCCCTGCTTGCAGAAATCCATCCGGGGGTAGGAATTGGCAACCCAGCCTGTGTGAGATCAATAGGCGGTGGGTGGTGGCATGAGGGAGCCCAGCAACTCCCCAGAGTTTGAGCACTGCTCGGCTGGCCTTTGTTTACCTGCCTCATGAAGAGTCTGGAGTTATGCCCCATTTTCTGGAGAAATGACGTGAGGGTGCTGTACTCATGAATCTGAGGATTTGAGTGTTTCTCCTCACGGTGTTAAAAACCTATCACCTAAGTCTTTCCAAGTCCTCTCCCCTCTCACAAGCCACAGGCAGGTTTCACTTCCAGAACAAGTCACTGGCTTCTAGAACATTCGATTCCCATTAGCCTGCTGGCTTCCTCTGATGGGGCTGCTCTGGATGTGCAAACGTATAGTTCCCTCGTATTTTACTGGCTTGGCGCAGGAGGGAAGAGGCAGGGTGCAGATTTTGGTCTATGATGATAGTGGAATAGTTCCAGATGCTAAGTGTATAATCCCTTTGGTTCTGCTGTGCCTGCCAAGCGCAAGAGCATAACTGTGTGCTACAGAATAGAGCTAAGGGTAAAACAAAAGTGTAACACGATTCTGTTAGCGTGCCGCGCTTGAGGAGAACTGAACACACTGTTATTAGCATGCGTGCCGACCCAGTTTTTTCCCCTTTGTGTGTATTGTTAAAGAATTTTGAATGGAAACATAGTTGAGGGGAAAAGGCAAAAGTGGTTTGACAGAGCAAAAAAAAAAAAAAAAATGTCTATTAATGGTGTGTTTCTCTGGTTCTAATTCAAGGAGAGTCGCTAAAAATTGTTGATCAGTGAATAGACTCATGTTGACCAGAGAGACAACGCTGAATGGCCACCCGGGAGAGGTGGTGGTGGGGGGAAACTTAATGATTCATTATCTTCTTTCCCTTCATGTTTTTGGCTTATTTGGAGAAACCTTTCTCAACCGTGGGAGGTGATGGGTCATATGCAAAAAGATACACAGGAGGGAGTAGAAAGGCAAGGACCTGAATTCTGAGCATGGATGGTCTTGGGATTCTGCAAGGTTTCTAGTGTCCAAAACCCATGTAGCCCTTTTGGAAGTTGGTTCCCACTGCCTATTGATGGACTTTCCAGATCCTGGGCTCTGCCTTTCTACAAGACCTCTGATCATACAGCTTTATTGCTAGACTTCCCAGATAATGATAGCCACCTGCATGGGCTGCCCAGTTACTCCACTGCATCCTCCTCCAATTATCCCTGCCACTGGTGGTCTGTTTGGTCCCTGGGTCTTGGCCAAGTCCACTCTCAAGAGGTGGTCCTTGGTTACGCCAGCATCCTTAGTACAAACTTATCTTGTTTCCTGTTACACCACCCCTGTTAATGCATGACCTGTATGATTTCTAGTTATCTTCATGGACAGTCACAAAACAGTCCTGGGCACCTGGGTGAACATTTTGGAACCCTGGGGATGTTGCTTAACTGTTCTGTGTCTGAGATTTCATCCAAAAAAAAAAAAAAAAAGAAAGGCGGGGCGGGGGGATGCTGGAAACTGCACCTTACACCTTTGTAACTTGGAAGACCGACTAGTCCAAAGATACTTGATCCAAATTAGCCACACTGTCTGGTGTCTTTATTGGGTCTGTGTTTGCTACTTTTTTTTGGAATGTACTTCACCTCTCTGAGATGGCAGGCATCCTTGGGGTGGGGGTGCTCGAGTTTGTGATTCAGTTTGGAGCATGCTTAGGATATTTCAGAAGTATTATAGGATGTCATCAGGAATTTTTTTTCCTTGTAAAACAATTTTGTTCAAACTGTTCGCCTCCATTTGCAACATCATGGTCTTTTACATCATAAATCTACTTTTTAGTTTATTTAGCAAATATTTTCAGAGCCCATTATCACTTCTGTCCAACTCTGGATAACTGCTATGTGATATTGAGTGTGGTTCAAGGACAAGGATGTAACAAGCCTCTCTGGGCAGTGCAGACTGAGCTAACGCAGTGAAATGTGTGGATGGGTTCTTCCATAAGTCGAGAGCATAGCAAGTTTGGGGTTAAAGTAAAGTACCAATTGTACCATGTAAATAAGAATATCCTCTTATTTATTTCTCTTTGATGGGAGTGACATGAGGTGATGATGAAGTCACCTGGGTTAAATCTCAAAGAGATTTCATATATTTAAAAAAATTCTCTTTGTATTTAAATGTAGAGAAATTCATCCTCTCTTATTGTAGCCCACACCTTTAGTGAAAATAAAACTGGCAACTTAGTGTTTATCCCATTAGTATTCAATTATATTTCCCAGATAAACACCTGGAGGCCATCTCTTCAGTGACAAATGTGTTTGATTTGACTTAATCACTACCACAAGGCACACTTACCAACATTTGCTGTAGTACAGTTTTAACAAGTAGGGTGATCCACCCTGGGAGAGGAGAGAAAAAGAATACAAGACACCGAGAGACAGAGAGGGAAAGGCAAGCACGGAATTAGAAAGGTATCTGGGCCTTAAAGTGATCCCCACTTTTATCGAACCCATAACTTCGACACAGAGAAATGCACAAATCATAAGGGGATATGCAGTGCAATGAACGATCACAATGTGAACATACCCATGTCCCAGCACCCAGGCCAAGAACTAGAACACACCAATAGTGCAGAACCATCCCTCCATACCCCTTGTATGCCTTACTCCCCCAAAGTGATCCATACCTCTCATGCTTTTGTTTATAGTTTTTAAGGATCATAGCCACTTGTCATTCTAGAAGTTTCTCAGCCAGCCCTTAGGAGGAAGTCCTCGGCATGCTTGCAGGCTAGGGTCTCCGTGAGTCACATGCTAGGTGGGAGCACTGTGTCCTGAAACTGAATTGTGGCTGGAAGGGGAGCTAAGCGTTAGGAGGAGGGGTACGAATCTACTGTCTTTTCCCCTCCGTGTGCTGGGAAGCCATGGTGCTCTTTCTTTCTGCTACTTCCCTCTTCAGAATGGACACAGGCAGACACCTGATCTACTTCTCTGGGTTGCTGCGAACCTCTAATGACATAATGGATGTGAAAACACTTTGAACAGGATAAAGTACTGTACAATTATTACATCCCTTACCTAATGGGATGGAGAGACATTGATAGCATAGGGAGTTATTTTGCATAGGGAGCTATTTTGAACAAGAGGATGACAAGTGCATGTGTATCCAAACCAAAAGAGGTACTGATCCTAATGGTTTTAAATGGCCCTAAATGTTTCTCCAAATCTGGACAAGTGCCATTAACTTAACTTTTTAGGGCATAACCTTAATAAGGCTGGAGTCATGTAGTGACCTCCATGTCTTAGATTTTTCAAGCTGCTATCACAAACACACCATAAATGTGGTGGTTTATTTAAAAAAAAAAAAAAAAAGGAATTTATTTCTCACAGTTCTGGAGGCTGGGGAGTCCAAGATGAAGGTACTAGCAGATCTGGTGTCTGGTCAGAGCCTGCTTCCTGGTTCTTAGACCCTCTCTTCTTACTATAACGTCATCTGGTGGGAGCTTTCTGGGGTCTCTTATAAAGGTACTCATCCCATTCATGATGGCTTTGCTCTCCTGATCTAATCCCCTCCCAAAGGCCCTGCCTCCAAAACCCATCCCACTGGGAATTCGGTTTCAGCATATGAATTCTGGGGGACACGGTCAGTCTCTAACATCGCATATGATCTACTTGATTTTATTCCATTGCGTGTACGTTCCTGTTTCCCCGATTGCATCCAATTCATCAGAAACGTGAACTGTTGATTATTAATGATGATTAATCTGATAGCTTATGATTAGATTATCAGAGTATTAACCAAAAAGATCCAGATCTATAACCTACTGATAGAGAACTACTTTTACACGAACAGCAACATATTCTAATATTTGTGATGTGAAATAATGGTCCTCTGGTGCTTTGGTTGGACTTGTGGCAACTTTTGGAACATAGACCAGTGGCATATGGGCATATAGAATGTGGAACAAAGCAGTTATGTCTCTTGCCCGTGACGTTTCAAATTTCTCAACAAGGTTTTCTCATCTCATTTAGTTCCCTTCTTATTTTGTTGTTTTCATTTCTGTCTGTTCTTTTTTTTATGGCTTTCCATTCATGGGACGTAGAGATCAGCTGTGGCCTGTCAAAAATAGGTTTTCTAAAATTTCCTTCTTTATTTTAATTTTTTTAAAGATTTTATTCATTTATTTATTTGCGAGAGAGACAGAGAGCACGAGCAGGGGGAGGCACAGAGGGAGAGGCAGAAGGAGAACCAGACTCCCCTCCTGAGCAGGGAGCCCAACTCGGGGCTCGATCCCAGGACCCTGGGATCATGACCTGAGCCAAAGGCAGATGCTCAACCGACTGAGCCACCCAGGCACCCCTCCCTTCTTTATTTTAGTGATTAGCTTCTTCTTTCTAGTCTTGGTAGTGAAATTCTTTCCCACTGGGTCTACAGTTTTGTTTCACTAGGTCTTTGATGCTGATGGTGATTATATTTATTTTGTGTGTGGGTGGTGGTGACTCTTATCCTTGACAGAAGGGGCAGATTCTTTGTCATGGTTCTTACTCATGGTTGGATACGTGCATTGCCTACTGGAGTTCACTTTGCACTGGGTCAAACATCCCTCTCACAGATTCAGTGAACACAGCTCCCAAGACCAACCTCCAGTGTATGGCATATTTACTCTAGGGAGGCTCTGTTAGCCAAGGTGGGACCTTTCCCTCCCGAGACCTGTGGTTTACCACGTGTAGGAAGTGAAACCCTTCCTCCCGGAATATACTGCTCTGATCCCTAGCTCTTCAATGGCTCTTCCTGGGAAACTTCTTCCCCAAGGTTTTACCTTCTAGAATGTTTCGGACCCCTGTGCTCCCATGAGCCGTCTCATCTAGTTATCTTCTGGGAGTGGTGGATCTCAACTGAATGCTGAAAAGATTTGGGCTAGGGGAGGTAGAGTTTAGAGGAAGAGGACTTGCACTCTGATGGTCAAAAAAAAAAAAAAATCAGCATTCTTGCAAGAGAGAGGATATCGCTCAGGTTTTGGATAACACAGAGACCTTGAAGCAGAGAGCAAATATGGAAGAAGGAAGGAAGGCCATATATCTATTTTCAGCCCCAGGGAGCCCACACTTGTGTTTTTTCTTCCATTCCCATATCCGTTTTCATAAAGGAAGATCTCCCCAATTCTATGGAGAAATAGGTTGGCAACTGGTCCTGGTTTTTCATGGAGCTGTGAATTTTAATTTTTCTGTGTTTTTAAAGACATTTTAATTAAAAGTTGGGAAAGGCTCTTTCAGGGCTGCTAAGTAGATGATATTTAAAACTAGAAGGTGAATGCAGCCTATTACTGTTTAATGGTATAATCATATTTATCCTTTTCTCCCTCAACCTGTCTTATTTTCTACTTAATGAAGTTCTTTGTTTTCTCTCATTACAAATATTATTTCCTTTAAATACCTGGAGCTTTTCTATTTCTACTTGAAGACAATCAGAAGGACACTTTTCCCACCAGTGTAATATTGTTCCACAATTAAACCTGTTTAACTAGATCAAATTTTCGTGTTTTGTTTTTCTTTCTATTCTTGATATATTTGAACCTCCAACTCTGCTTTGGACCTGAATGTTGCAGTGGGTGGGAGACGTCCTTCGAGTCTCTCCCGTCTTCCTAAGCCCTACTTTTTTTTTTTTTTTATTCTTATGTTAATCCCCATACATTATATCATTAGTTCTAGATGAAGTGTTCCATGATTCATTGTTCATGCACAACACCCAGTGCTCCATGCAGAACGTGCCC
>NW_027682953.1:0-372 GCF_054177405.1 Leptonychotes weddellii
GGGACTCGATCCAGGGACTCCAGGATCATGACCTGAGCCGAAGGCAGTCGCTTAACCAACTGAGCCACCCAGGCGCCCACAAATTCTACATATATTCAAAGGATGATAAGGGAATATTATAAACTAATTCATGTCAATAAATTCAAAATGAAATGGACAGAGTCCTTAAAGACACAAACTACTCAAAAATAAATATGTAACTTAAATAGCACTATTAAAGAAATAGAGTGTGTAGTTTACAACCTTCTCACATAGAAAGCTTCAAACCCACATGCTTCATTGGTGAATTCTACCGAACATTTAAGGAAGAAATAATGCCAATTCTACACAAACTCTACCAAAGAACTGAAGAGAAGGGAAAACTTCCCAACT
>NW_027682954.1:0-372 GCF_054177405.1 Leptonychotes weddellii
CCTGGGGTGAGGGGCAGGGAAGCTTCCAGCGCAGCCCACGGTGACACGAAGCCTTGCCATGCACCTTGACCTCCAAGTTCCTGGCCTTGACCCACCAGTGAGTTTCGGGCCACAGACAGAACGTTGCTGATCTGCGGGCGCACAGATGGGGACGCCGCACCCCGGGCTTGGGTTCTGCTGCCGTTTTCCAAGGGCTCATCCGCAGTGCCCCCCGGCTCGGACATGGCCCCCAGGCGACCACAGTGACTGCGAGAAGATGGCGGGAGAGGATTCGGATGCCTGGCACCTTTCCAGTGCCGTGTGGTCCTGTTGCCCTCGCATGCAGCCTGGGAGGGCTGCTGGGCGGGAGGCGTGTGGCCACGGGGTGTGCGG
>NW_027682955.1:0-372 GCF_054177405.1 Leptonychotes weddellii
GCTCATCATCAGGGAGTCTGCTTGAGATTCTCTCCCTCAGCCCCTCCCGCCTACTCACACTCACATGCACACTCTCTCCCAAATAAATAAATTTTTTAAAAATAAAATAAAATATTGCCCGGATTATTTTCTTTATTTTCATTTTCTTTTCCCGATTACAAATTCATCCCTAGGGGCGCCTGGGTGGCTCAGTTGGTTAAGCGACTGCCTTCGGCTCAGGTCATGATCCTGGAGTCCCGGGATCGAGTCCTGCATCGGGCTCCCTGCTCGGCAGGGAGTCTGCTTCTCCCTCTGACCCTCCTCCCTCTCATGCTCTCTGTCTCTCATTCTCTCTGTCTCAAATAAATAAATAAAATCTTAAAAAAAAAAAAA
>NW_027682956.1:0-372 GCF_054177405.1 Leptonychotes weddellii
GAGAGATATTGGTCTGTTGTTTTCTTTTCTTGTAATGTCTTTGTCTAGTTTTGATAAAGCAAAAGTTGGCCTTAAAAATGAGTTGGGAAGTTTTCCCTTCTCTTCAGTTCTTTGGTAGAGTTTGTGTAGAATTGGCATTATTTCTTCCTGAAATGTTTGGTAGAATTCACCAGTGAAGCATGTGGGTTTGAAGCTTTCTATGTGAGAAGGTTGTAAACTACACACTCTATTTCTTTAATAGTGCTATTTAAGTTACATATTTATTTTTGAGTAGTCTGTGTCTTTAAGGACTCTGTCCATTTCATTTTGAATTTATTGACATGAATTAGTTTATAATATTCCCTTATCATCCTTTGAATATATGTAGAATTT
>NW_027682957.1:0-372 GCF_054177405.1 Leptonychotes weddellii
TTGCAGACCTTGGGAAGTCATTAGAATGTCAGCTCCATGAAAACAAGTCATGTTTCACAGCGGACATAATGCCTCACCCAGAAACACTAACGTACCATTTAGAGTGAGCTCAAAACTGATCTCAGGATTTCACAAATATGAACCCATTTAACTACCAACATACTCCTTTAAGGTAGGAATTTCTTCATTTTACAGATGAGAAAACTAAGGCACAGGTGAGTTAAGTAAATTGCCTGAGGTCACACGTTTTATAAGTGGTAGAGCTGGAACTCAAACCTGGGCTGTCTGGCTCGAGTCCATGCTCCTAGCCAAGACACTAGGTTGTCTCCACTATTTTAAGCCTAAAATGTTGTGGAATAAATGAAGATTTTA
>NW_027682958.1:0-372 GCF_054177405.1 Leptonychotes weddellii
CCTGGGTTTTAGCTGGTCTTGCCCACTGTGGGTCCTCAGAGGACTCATTCACTCACTTGTCCAAGTCTCACTGCACCTCCAGAGAATGGTAAGGACATCAGACTTAGGGAACCATAAGGCTCTTTCTAGCTCTAAGGCTGTGGTTTGTAGGCATTCATTCACTCACTGAGTTGACATTGTGAGTGCCTTTGTTGCATCCAGGAGGTAAAAAAAAAAAAAAAAAAAAGAGCCTGGAGCCCAAATGGGGAGGGAAAAACTAACACACCTGAAAAAGAAAATTAATATCTAGGTTGGGAATAAAATAGGAAAGGAATAAAATGAAGTCTCACAGATCTTTCCATGACCCAGCCCCCAAGGCTCTTTCTTTCCTGG
>NW_027682959.1:0-372 GCF_054177405.1 Leptonychotes weddellii
CCCTGCTACACCCATAACCGACTGGTGCCCCCCACCCCCCATACTCCTGACTCTTCTCTCTGCTGTCCTCAGGCTTCCCACCTGTCTCAATCTTCGCGGTCCTCAAGCCGGCCGCTTCACCTGGGATCTTGCTAGGAATGCAGAATCTCAGACCCCACCCCAGATCAGCTGGGGCAGAACCTGCCTTTTACCCAGACGCTCAGGGACTGACATACACACATTTGAGCAGCACAGTGGACAGTGGCCCGCACACCCACGTGTGTCCCAGACAACCTCTCCTGGACTTGACAGCCCTTCGGCTCATCTCTGATGCCCTTCCCCACCCTGTCGGATGCAGACGGACTCATGGACCCTCCTCTGCATGGCACCAGG
>NW_027682960.1:0-372 GCF_054177405.1 Leptonychotes weddellii
GATCATTGTGCAAGTCTGTAGTGTTCGCGTTGCTACCACTTACAGCTCTGAGAATTGATTGTATAATTAGAGAACACCTAATTGAAACAGAAGAAGGATGTAGAACCAAGAACATCTTTTCTTAAGTCCGAGCCCTCAGGGCCTGTTCTGTGCTTAAGGAAACAGGCTCCTGGAGAGTTGCCTGCCCTGCTGGCCAAATACATCTCCTGCCCCTTTCCCTGGGCTCCTGCATCAAGTCCACACTGTAGCCTGTAGGATGAGCATCTCCTCCATCCGGGGTCCCCCCTGCCTCCCCGGGTCCCCATCCAGCCCCCGCCCCAGCAACGTGGTTCCTGCCAGGCCCATGTGTGGCCAGAACTCCCAGACCCTGCT
>NW_027682961.1:0-372 GCF_054177405.1 Leptonychotes weddellii
TTTTTTTATTCTTATGTTAATCCCCATACATTACATCATTAGTTTTAGATGAAGTGTTCCATGATTCATTGTTTGTGCATAACACCCAGTGCTCCATGCAGAATGTGCCCTCCTCAGTACCCACCACCAGGCTAACCCATCCTCCCACCCCCCTCCCCTCTAGAACCCTGTTTGTTTTTCAGAGTCCATCGTCTCTCATGGTTCGTCTACCCCTCCGATTTCCCCCGCTTCATTCTTCCCCTCCCGCTACCTTCTTCTTCTTCTTTTTTTTTTTTTAACATATATTGCATTATTTGTTTCAGAGGTACAGATCTGAGATTCAACAGTCTTGCACAATTCACAGCGCTTACCAGAGCACATACCCTCCCCAGT
>NW_027682962.1:0-372 GCF_054177405.1 Leptonychotes weddellii
AAAGACAGTGCTTGTACGGGAAGGGACTCCCCTTGTGCAAGAATCGCACTTGTGGCCTGACCTGTTCACGCTAATGTGGCCACAGCGCCGGGGAACTTGACCTGCTTGTGCATCCCGCACAGGCTGGTCAGGGAAGGCAGCACTGTCAGGGGAGAGGAGATGGACTGGGAGCCGGACCCCCGGAGCAGGACCCCACCTTCTCCCTTCTAACGATGGTGCGTGCTCCCGTCCGGGTACGGTACGTGCTCCAGTCCGGGCATGGTGGGTGCTCCCATCAGGGTACGGTGCGTTCTCCAGTCCGGGTACGGTGCGTGCTCCAGTCCGGGTACGGTGGGTGCTCCCGTCCGGGTACGGTGGGTGCTCCCGTCCGGG
>NW_027682963.1:0-7327 GCF_054177405.1 Leptonychotes weddellii
AGCACACCAGCAACCCTCAGTTTGTTTCCTGAGATTAAGAATTCCTCATATCAGTGAGATCATATGATACACGTCTTTCTGATTGACTTATTTCGTTCAGCATAATACCCTCCAGTTCCATCCATGTCATTGCAAATGGCAAGATTTCATTCCTTTTGATGGCTGCATAATATTCCATTGTATATATATATACCACATCTTCTTTATCCATTCATCTGTTGATGGACATCTTGGCTCTTTCCACAGTTTGGCTATTGTGGACATTGTTGCTATAAACATCAGGGTGCACATACCCCTTCAGATCCCTACATTTGTATCTTTGGGGTAAATACTCAGTAGTGCAATTCCTGGGTCGCCAGGCACCCCATAAGACATAGATTTTAAAAAATGGACACAGGGAGGGAGTATGAGAGAAAGGGAGAGAGGGGGGAATGGAGAGAGGAAGAGAATGCCTCTAGCAGTTTATAAATAAAAGCTCTTAATAAATCTCAGAATTTAAACAGAGAACTTGTTTAAGGAAAATGCAGGAAGAAAAAGCTCTTGTTGTGCCCCATTTGCTTGATTATTTAAAAATAAACTAAATTCTGCCTAGGATTCAGTAACTTTAAATGACAGAGCTTTATTAAGTAAGAAGTTTGGTATACGTGATATACCATGGATTCTTCCATGAGTTCTTTTTGAAAAAAAAAAAAATTAGAGTTGCCAACTATGGTTAAGGGCCATCTGGTACTTAAACAAGCCAATGGAAAGGACATATGCCAAGGGAAGACAATCACCATCACTGCGACCTGTTAGGAGGCATGTCTGCTCTAATGCGGCCACATGGCAATATCAGGAGACATGTAGCAGATGTATGGGTGTTATGTAGAGTTTCAAAAGAAGTCTTGCCCAAAGGAAGACCTTTATCCAGCAGGTATAAGGTACCCATGCCACAAAGACTAAACAACAGCTAAAACCCATGGCAGAGAACAAATTTAGCCAGTCAAATTTAGGAAATGTAGCAGATTCGTGATCTTAAATTAAAAAAAAAAATAGCTCTGTTAAGCCACTAGATTTTGGAGTGATGGGTTACACAGCAAGATATAATCAGAGCAACTACTAATTATGTATCCATGATAATCAATTAGTATAATATATACTGGTGTACAAGAAGAGCCCAGGACCAGAAATTTCTCTTTCAAAATTATTGGCAACCTGTTGAAAAATAACCAAAGGCTACAACTCTTCCATAAGTGGTTTTTAATCACAACATTGAGAAAGTCATTGAAACTTCAAGTCCACCAAGTTCTCTTGACTATGACAGTCCTGACATGCACTTTCATGCCCATGGACACATGGCTGTAAATCTATTTTTCATGAGTGTAAGAATAAAAATTTAAGAATAACCAATAGAAGACGTGAATTACAAAAACAATCTTCACCATAAGAAATGGAATAGAGGGGGTATAAGTTGATTATAAAGAAATATTTAGGCAAGCAAGGGATAGGGAAAGAAGAAAAGGAAACGCAAACAGAAACGATGGTAACAAAAATGCAGATGTGGAATAGTCTGCTATGTGAAAAATAAAGAACTGTGAGAGAGAAACTGAATTAAATTCTTTTTCAGGTGTGTTGAAAGAGTTAAGATTCTAATCTAATCACATTGCTTCTCCTGTAATCATCAATGGATCCCTGCTGATTCCATCCTAAATCTAGAGGTATATTTATCTTTCAAAGGTATAAGTTTCCCAACTTGGACATTATTGTTTTTGTATCCTTTACTTTGTATAAGAGATCATTCCTTTGGAGAAATAACCAACTCATTTCATACAGGTCACTGAACAATTGGCCCACAGAAATGATCTTGCATTCTGGCTGCCCTGCGCTAAATTTCCTCTTATGACAGACAGAAAAAACACCTGCTATGGTCACTCTTCATCTCAACCTTTCTTCCACCTGAAGAAAGTTGGTAGGCTTAATAAAGAACCATTCAAATGTGATTTCTTCTTAAAAAGTCTACTGTGGCTTTCGTCTTTGACCAGTGTCTTCTCTTTTATAGATTTCTCAGGATATATTTTAATGAATTTTGATTACTGTAGATATTAACTCAGAAAAATTGGAAGTTGGAATTACAATTTCAGGGAATTTGTAGAGTCTGTGGGGTTATTCCAAAAATGAGTCCACTGCAGCCAAAATTGTTCAAGTGCATACAACTACTTGCCAGTGGAAGTGAAGCTGGAGCCCAGGCCTTATCAACTGTATTAGAATGGTTCATACCTTTTCATAGGTTTATCTACATAATGTTAGAGGAGTCCATTGAGAAGTGGAAAAATTGCTTTTTATGAATTAGCACTTTTGCCTCCACCTTCTCTAAGCAGTATGGCTGGAAGTTCCAGTGTTATCTGGGTAGATGAAATGTAAGTTACAGACAGTATTTGTGAAGTCTGGTTGTCTCCTCTGGGCAGAAGATGGTAGGGGCACTTATAGCTCCCTATCTCTCACTCTGGTACTTAAAAATTTGTAGGAAACTCTTAGGACATAAACCTACAGCAAAGTTCAGAGATTTCAACAATTGCTAATCTGTCCATTAACTTCAATCTCATGCAAACATTACATTTTATGTTACTTAGAAATTGTGAGATATTTTAATTTAGGACCAGAATATATAACATTCATAGGCAATATTTTTACTGAGGTATAATTGACATATAACATTATATTAGTCTCAGGTGTAAGACACAAGGGTTCAATATTTGTATTTATTATGAAATGATCCCAATAAATCCGGCTAACATCCATTACCATTCATAGTTATATTTTTTTTCTTGTGATGAGAACTTTTAAGATATACTCTCTTGGCAACTTTCAAATATGCAATACTATTATTAATAGTATAGTTAATATGTATTTAGTAACTATAGTCACTGTGCTGTGCATTACATCCCTATGACTTAATTTATTCCTTAACTGCAAGTTTCTACTTTTTGACCACCTTCACTCATTTTGCCCACCCCCAACCCTCCACCTCTGGCAACCACCAATCTGTTCTCTCTATGAGTCTTGGTTTTTTTGTTTTCTAATTTTTGTTTTTTTGCTTTAGATTCCACATATGAGTGAAATCATACAGTATCTGCTTTTCTCTGTCTGACTTAGTCCACTTACTATAATTTCTTCAAGGTTCATCCATGTTGTCATGCAAAATTTATAAACATCCACCATGATATCAGACTGCCAAGTTGCAGTATTTGCGTTAAAAATGATAAGATACTGGAGTAGAAAACATCTTTGAAATCATCTACTTCCTCATTGATACATGAATAAACAGGTATGAAGGGTAACAGATAATTCATATGGGCTCATTGGCTAGAATTCAGATCCTTTGATTCTCATTCCAGAGCCCATTTATCACTGCTGGGGAGGAGAGGGCAACTTGGGGTAGCTACTTGGTTTTTTATTCTTCCACTAAATTATTTCTTTTTAATTTTATTTATTTATTATTTGAGAAAGAGAGAGATTGAGAGAAGGAGTGGGAGGAGGAGCAGAAGGAGAAGCAAACCCCCTGCGGAGCAGGGAGCCCAACATGGGGCTCCATGCCAGGACCCTGGGATCATGACCAGAGCTGAAGGCAGACACGTAACTGACTGAGCCACCCAGCCACCCTAAACTATTTTTGATTTATGTGTTTATGACCCAGTTCTTCCGAAGACAGAACCACCAGCAGGAATGTTTACAATCAAGGAAAAGTCATTCATTTCATTCATTCACTGGGTAAGTGGCTTGTGGAGATGGATTTCCTCCTTTTATGGGACTTGTGTTTAGTGCAGAGGGAGAGAGGTGGAGACAGATGGTCTAAAGAAAACAAATGAATAGTACAGATAAATTCGTATCATGATCTATCCTAAGAAGAAAATAAAATGGAATGAAAGAGAGGGTGACCACTTCAGATTGAAGAAGGTCCTTCTGAAGCATAAATCCTTGCACTAGAAAATGAATGACTACAAAGAGCCAGTCGGGCAGGGCTCTGGGGAAGTCCACTCTAGATTGTAAGGCAAAGAGCCTGAGGCCAGAACAAGGCTGGCAGAGTAATCTAGAAGGACAAAGGCCAAAGTGGCTAAAGCATGGTGACTGAAGGAAAGGGTGGGAGGTGATGAGGTCAGAGGGAGGTAGGAGCCTTATCACATCCACGATAAGAAGATACAAGAGGCCAGTGTAGTTTACTCACAGGGAAAAGAAAACCAAAGTTACTTTTATTTTGTAAAACATTGGTTAGGTTGAAATTTTGATTTTTCCATTCTTAGCTGGTATGTGATATGATGCCAGTTAGAGAATCACAAGATTTCTTAATGTAATAAAATAAATTTCCACCTTAAAATGAAAGATTCTTATTGACTAAAGGAATATATACTTGAAAGATCATCTATCATTTCTAAGATGTTCTCATTGAAAATGTTTAAAAAGTCATGTGCACTTTTATTTTGGAAGTAATAGTAAAATAATTTAAATTTATTTATGCACACCAGGCTTCTTAGTTGTATACTTCCTGCTTTATTACAGAAGCTGAATATTTTAAAAATCAGGTTTGTCTTTCAGAGACAGTATAATAGTAAATGTTGAAACACAATATATAACTTTATCATCTTCATGACTCCTCAGAGAGTCAGTCCAAGAAGACTGCCAAATCTCATCAACTTTCCACTAAAACTATTGCCTTAATACCCATGGGAGACTGTTTAAATAGATGCTAAAAATAAAAAATAAAATTAGGCCTTTAACCGCTCATCATTCATTCACATAAAAAATTTACAAATAATTGCTAAATCTGTAATTTTTAAACATGCTATTACATTTTACCTGAGTTAAAACTGTTTTTATTTTTTAATTTGGTTTTTTGTTGTTTCAGATCACCATGACTATAGATGTAGAGAAAAGATTACAGTGAGGTCACTATATTTTGGTCTACATTTTGTGACTTGCAATGGAGAGTAAAACAACCTAATCAAATAAGACAAGACAAAATATAACTGGAGTTATTTGAACATTATTTTGTCAAACCAATTGGGGACAGCAAGTCAAAGGACAGCTGAAATCTGGAAACCCATGTATCTGGCTGATGACAAAGGGAGGAACTTGCCATCCAGTGATATTCAATACAGTTTAAGAATCTAAGAACTCGAGAGGGGGGGAAAGATGGCGGAGGAGTAGGGGGCCCTATTTCAACTGGTCCCCGGAATTGAGCTGGATATCTACCAGAACACTCTGAGCACCCACGAAATCAACCTGAGATTAAGATAATCTGGATCTCTACAAACAGAAGATTGCAGGTGGTTGGTTTCGAGGTATGAAGTGGAGAGTCGTGATTCTAAGGGCAGATATCAGAGGATAAACAGCAGCAGGAGGGAGCCTGGCTGTGGGGATCCTACACCACTGGTGAGCGACAGCCTCTCGCACTGGGGATGGGACACAGACACACAGACCAGTAGCGGCGGGGAAAGGACTTTAAGGCAGCCCCCGGGACGGAAACCTGGAGCGGTGGTGTTGCGTCTGTGAACTGGGAGCCGCTGGCGGTTTTAGAAGCACAAAGGGCAGAGACGTGCCGCGACCTGGAGGCAGAACTGGGGGCACTGCGGAGGGGCGCACAACCCAGGACGCTGCAGTTTATAGCAGCACGGACAGAAACGGAGACGGTGTGGCCTGGAGAACGCACTGAAGAACAGACTGCGATCTCTCTGCTCTGAGGCAGAGGGTTGGAAATGGTCTCTTCTGCTCTGACTCTCTGAAGATACGTGGAAAGCCACCAGGGAAAGCCGCCAGAGAACAAAAGCCCGCAAAAAACTGGTTTTCACTGAGCCATCCCCTCCCCCAGAGGAGGCAGGGCAACTCTGCCCAAACAGGGTTGCCTGAGTAACAGCCCAGCAGGCTCCTCCCCCAGAAGACAGGCTGGGAGAACAAGAGGGTGATAACCCTAAGGTACCTATAAAACAGGTGCATCTGTTTGGGTTGTGGTCAATAATTTGGACTCTGTACACTCCCGCAACCACTCCTCAACAGAATGACTAGGAGGAGGAACCCCCAAAATAGGAAAGACTCAGAGACTGTGACTAGTGCCACAGATTTACAAATGGATGCAGATAACCAAGATGTCAGAAATGGACTTCAGGGTAACAGTTAGGAAGACGATAGCTAGAATGGAGAAATTGATTAATGGCAACATAGATTCTCCAAAGGCAGAAATGAGAGCTGATCTGGCAGAACTTAAAAATGCTATCAATGAGATCCAATCTAATCTAGATACTCTAACAGCTAGGGTAAGTGAGGCAGGAGAACGAATTAGTGACCTGGAAGACAATTTAATAGATTAAAAAGGGAAAAGAGGAGGCCAGGGAAAAACAACTCAGAATCCATGAAAATAGAATCAGAGAAATAAGTGACACCATGAAACGTTCCAATGTCAGAATTATTGGAATCCAGAGGGGGTGGAGAGAGAAGGAGAGGACTAGAAGATATATTTGAACAAATCATAGCTGAGAACTTCCCTAATCTGGGGAATGAAACAAACGTTCGTGTCCTAGAGGCAGAGAGGACCCCTCCCAAGATCAAGGAAAACAGACCAACACGCCGGCATGCAATAGTAAAACTCGCAAATCTTAGAACCAAGGAAACTATCTTAAGGGCAGTTAGGGGGAAAAGATTCCTTACGTACAGAAGGAGGAACATCAGAATAACGTCAGACCTATCCACAAAGACCTGGCAAGCCAGAAAGGCCTGGCAAGACATATTCAGGGTACTAAAAGAGAACATGCAACTAAGACTACTCTATCCAGCAAGGCTGTCATTTAGAACGGATGGAGAGATGCAGAGCTTCCAAGACTGGCAGAAACTGAAAGAATATGTGACCACTAAGCCGGCCCTGCAAGAATTGTTAAGGGGGGTTCTATAAAAAGAGAAAGACCCCAAGAGTGATATAGAGAAGAAATTTACAGGGACTATCTATAAAAACAATGTCTTCACAGGCAACATGATGACAATAAATTCATATCTTTCAATAATCATTCTCAACATGAACGGCCTAAATGCTCCCATAAAACGACACAGGGTTGCAGATTGGATAAAAAGATAGGACCCATCCATATGCTGTCTACAAGAGACTCATTTTGAACCTAAAGATACATCCAGACTGAAAGTGAAGGGATGGAGATCCATCTTCCATGCCAGCGGACGTCAAAAGAAAGCTGGGGTAGCAATTCTTATATCAGACAAATTATATTTTAAACTAAAGACTGTAGTTAGAGACACAGAAGGACACTATATCATTCTTAAAGGGTCTATCCAACAAGAAGATCTAACAGTT
>NW_027682964.1:0-372 GCF_054177405.1 Leptonychotes weddellii
GGGGCGCCTGGGTGGCTCAGTTGGTTAAGCGACTGCCTTCGGCTCAGGTCATGATCCTGGAGTCCCGGGATCGAGTCCCGCATCGGGCTCCCTGCTCAGCAGGGAGTCTGCTTCTCCCTCTGACCCTCCTCCCTCTCATGCTCTCTGTCTCTCATTCTCTCTCTTGCAAATAAATAAAATCTTAAAAAAAAAAAAATTAAAGTTTAAAAAAAAAAAAAAAGAATATGTGTGTGCGTGAACCCCCCAGTGGGTAGTAAACTCACCACCTCCTTAGATACCCTATCCCAGTTTCAGAAACAAATTTTATTACCTTAAATATCCCCTTCAACGTTTAAAAAATGTAGTACACACACACACACACACACACACACA